>NW_015555836.1:179695-183060 GCF_001515605.1 Sinocyclocheilus anshuiensis
CCTGGGAGAGTAACGTTAGACTAAAATGCCGGCAGTTCTGACTCACGTAAGTACGTTTTCATTTAAATGATTTGCCACTGATGATTCTTTTTAGCAGCATCATATGACCCCTTTAACCCTTCTTCTCCCTCTGTCCCTTCACCCCCGCAGGGCTTCCTGCACCTGTGTTCCTCTCTCCTCTCATCCTTCTCATGGTTAGCTGGGCCTCAGGCATACATCACTTCCTCTGTACAGGAACATTCACACACAGACCCAGAAGCCCCTCAGGACACACAGAGCATATACACACAGGAAACATTTATGTGTTACCTGTCAGACTGAACACACACACACACACACACACGCACGCACACACACAGATTCCATCCATACAAAAAGTCAAACTTGCAAAAAGGATGAAGCCTCCCTCTTTCCTACTGGTCATCTCTGCAGCTTATTCATGCTTCTCACTCACTCCTTCTCATCGTCAAGTCTCACACACTCTTCTTCTTCAACATCACTGGGGAGTGCGTCTCATGATCACACACACACACACATACCCCTTCAGCAGGTGGGCTGCACGTGTGACATCAGCCCATTCATTCTTCTCAGAGAGACATCATGTTCTTTTCTCCTCGCTGTGAGGAGGTGTGCACAGGATATCTACCCACACTACTTCTTACAGCTGACTCAGCTAATATCACTCTTCTTTATTTGTTTCTTTCCCTTCCTTCCTCTCTATCCTTCTGTCAAGCCTCTACAATTAAGTCAGCTATTAATGGGCATGACATGAAAATATGCCAAACTTGACACGTTTGAATGTAATACCAAATGAACATCTATCTATCTATCTATCTATCTATCTATCTATCTATCTATCTATCTATCTGTCTATCTGTCTTCATAGCAGTAGATCATAGAAACCACAGGCACAAAATGGCCAACAATGCTTTTGCGAAATGCAGCCCAGGCCGCTTGAAACTATTTTCATGGTCGAAACGAATAATTTCATAACTAATAAACAATATATACACAAATTGTATACTATTTTGACGAAATAAATTTTACACAAACATTAAAACCTAAAATAATTTTTCAAAGTTACAAGTATACAACAGTATATTCAGACATTAAAATAATACAAGGCTGAAAATAAAAGCACAGTAAAATAATGAATGAAGAAGAAAAGATCAACTCTTATGGTGACTCTGTCTTGCTCCAACCGATATCTAGCCTTGGGAAGAGTTATGGGTCACTCAAGATATTCAAGGAGAGAGGCATGTGCGTCATTCTCGTCATGGTGATTGATACAATGTCCTGACAGCAGCATGACAACATACGTTTACCAGAAACACTGCAATAACTCTCACACACAATCTAATTCACTTCACCCTGCTCTACGGCCCAGTTCACATACAGCAGCTTCCTATCTAATCTACAGACGACACATTCATCTCTCCGTTCCTGAAGGACACACTTTCTCAGCGCCTCCCATTTCACATATACATCATCACATACTGGGTTATTGAAACTCTACAGTTTTCTCTCAGATAATACTGGCACAAACATTATGAACAACAAGACACTCTCTATGGCCACGTACACACTGCCTTCAGCTAAATGTGGTTGTCTTCTATATATCTTCTAAAACACATTTACTTAATTTGGCTTTGATTTTAATTTTGGTTACATATATCTTTGTTTTGTTGCTTAAAAGAGGAAGCGTATGAATTCAAATGGAATAAGCTAAAGAAAAAAGAAAGAAAAAAATTCATTTGTTTTTTAAAGGGGTCATATGATGCGATTTCAAGTTTTCCTTTCTCTTTGGAGTGTTACAAGCTGATTGTGCATAGATAAGATCCCTGAAGTTGCAAAGACTAAAGTCTCAAATCCAAAGAGATATTCTTTATCAAAGTTAAGACTCTGCCACGCCCCCCTAAAACGGCTCGTTCTAACACGCCCCCACATATCTACCTCACTATGTGGAAATATTAGCATAATGCTGCCCAAATGTGCACGTAAAGAAAGAAGGCGTGGTTTCAGTAACCGCAGTTAGTGTTGAAGCAGCCATGTCAGGGAGATTATGCAAGCACTATAGGATAAATCACTATACAGGATTTATCCTATTATACTTTATTGACACAAATTGATAGGTGAAGCAACAAACAGCCACCCACAAATAGTCTATAAACAAAGCATCAGGCTGTCTGAGTTCATATGAACAACGGTTAACGTAAAGTTACTCGTCGTCAGGCTACAGAAGAATACCATAATTCTTCCGTTCAATTAGGTCTAAGACATCGAGAGTCACCCAGACCTATAACAACCCAGCCACAACACATAATTGCGAATAACATGCCTGCCTTACCTTAACACAGAATCGCCCACAGAGTCCAACGTTTATATTTTTTCTAAGAATCTTTGAGTTAACACGTACTAAACATGAGTGGAATTTGCACCGCAGCGCCCCCACACCTTGATGCTCATGACAAGAATAGCATGTATAGTTATCTTTATTGAAGTGAATTAGGTTTAAATCGCCGTCATGCATGAATGAATGATATTTTTGCAATTTTACACATAATAATCAACGATGATCACATTACACAAAACTGAAATTGCACTTCAAAATAACACATTGTTGATATTTTTTGAGACCCCCCAAAATTTCACAAATCACGTTTTCAGGGGAACCCATGTCTTATTAAGGGGAGCCGAGCTCCCCCTAGCTCCCCCGTAGTTCGCACCCTGGTTTCTACCAAACAAGGTATTTGAGTTCACTGTTTAGTGTTAAGAAACCCATTCCAAACCTGTATGACTTTCTACCATTAAACACAAAACAAGAAAACGTATCTATGCTTTCTTGTCCATGTGGTTTTGGACCACACTGACTTGGACAAAAACAGTTGAAACATACCTTCATTTGTATTCCACAGAAGAGAGTCAGTCATACAGGTTTTGTATGAGGGTGAGTAAATGATGACCGCATTTTCATTTTGGGTGAACTATCCCTTTAAACGTGTTGTCCCTCTTAAAACATTACAGAGTATACTGTATGTGGCCTTTGTCTTTCAGTAGTAAAGTCTCTCTGTTCCTCTGCTGTATTTCTTATTCAAACAATCTATTCTTTCCACATCTCAAATGTATTTTATGTAAGATAAAAAACACTGCATGCATGTGTTTGTATAAAATCAACACACACAGTGTGATGCTACTCACATGCTATCTACTCATTCAGAAACAGTAAGTGAGACAAGGAGAGCAGACAGACACTGTAGAACAGGAATCCATGAGAGCTTTCTGCATGGTTTTAGTGCTGGGCGGTATGACCAAAAATGTATATCACGGTATTTTTCAAAATTATACCGGTTTCACGGTACATGACA
>NW_015555836.1:183597-209023 GCF_001515605.1 Sinocyclocheilus anshuiensis
TAAATCTCTTTCTGATTCTGACAAATAGTACTTTTTCCTATACCCTTTACACAAAGAAAGAAGCTCAAAGAGTTGTTCAAATAAATATAATTTAAAACAGTATGGGACAGACAATGGTTCTACACAGAGCCATCGCTAGCGGGGCAAAAGGTGGAGACATTTCTAGGGGCCCCAGGCTTGAAGGTTCCCTCCTTCTGGAACGCATTTTCAAGGGGGCCCACAGCAACAACCTGCATTGGGCCCCGGATACCCCAGCTACAGCCCTGGTTCTATAAAAGATTTGGAGGCCTTCATATTTACAGGGCCCAATAGTAACAGGAGTGCCAGAGAGCCCTCATAGACCAAGAGCCTTGTTCAAGAGGCATTGTATAGGCTAAGGGACACATATATTCAAGCATAAATAAACATTTGTTTTCATTGTTGATGGGTTTTTCGTACCAAACTGGATCGCGCAACCTTAAAGCCCAGGGCCCCCCCGGGCTCCTGGTAATCAAGGGCCCCTGGGCACTGGCCCCATTGGCCCGGTCAGTAATCCATCCCTGGTTTTGGCTATATTACTTTTTTGTCTCATGCAGCGCACTGCCTGCATCTGAGTAACAAACAAAAAAAAAACAACAAACAAAAAAGTGCATGTGATATTAACAGACGAACTACGCTCATATTTATAATTCCAAACAATCAGTAAGCGACAGGTGCTTGGAAACTCTGTTTTGTACTCGTTTATTGATGAGTCGGCTGCGGTGCAGCCAACTGAATGAGCTGCTTCTCTGCCGCTCACTGCACAGAACAGACGCCGAGAGAGGCGACACTTCTCCGGGAAAGTTTTGTACTCATTTATTGACGAGTCGGCTGCGGTGCGGCCAACTGAATGCACTGCTTCTCTGCCGCTCACTGCACAGAACTGACGCAGAGAGAGGTGGCACTTCTCTGGGAAAGTCAGACCTCGCGTTCGCGGGACAGCACTGGCGAAATCTAAAAAGTCTAAAAACTTTTTAGTCTAAAAACTGAACCATAGCTAAGGTTTATCCAAAAAAGTCGCTAGGTTTGTCAGTATGAATATTCTATGGAAAACCCCTTTCAAACAGTGTCCCGTTCCGAATGTTGTTTAAGCGACATACACCGGTATTGCGGTATTTTAAAAATTCATATCATAACAAAAATTCGGTATGAACCGGTATACCGCCCAGCACTACATGGTTTACATCATTAAATCAATCAATCACTGTAATACAAACCCCAGACTGCACTTATGGCGCTTTTCCACTGCGTGGTACGACTCGGTTCGGCACGGCTCAGTACGGCACAGCACAAAAAATGTTTTCATTCCGCGTCGCCCCATCAAGCTCACGCTGGATCCGCTCCTCTGCTATCAAGGAGAGGAACATCTGTTCTTCCGCAACAGACAACAAAACTTTTTGGTTGTTAAAAAAAAGGTGCGCTCGTTCAAAACAGTTGCGTTCGATCCTTCGCTGGCTGTGCTGATTTAAATCTAGCGGTTCTTTTGTGTTTGTGTCGCAAGTTCAGTGACGCAGGTAGTGACGATTCTCTCCGGCCAATCCGTGATCAGCAGAGTTTACACGTCACGTTTTGGTAACGGTACGGTTCACTTGGAACCCCAACCGAGGTGGTACTAAAAAAGTACCAGGTACCAGGTACTGTACCCAGTGGAAAACCCCCAAAAAGTGACCCGTACCGAGCCGTACCGTGCAGTGGAAAAGCGCCATTAGAGACCTCGCTGAACACCAGCCACTGGGAAGCAACTGAGGGGTAACAAAACAGTATCAGCTCTCCTCTGATGGCACAAGAGCAGCAGAAATGAAACTTAAAATTCAAAGCCATGAATCCATCACCAACGTCTCCATCACTGCACATCAACACCGTCATAGACAACACTGAACCTCCACAAACACACAGAAGGGAACAGAAAATGCACGCTGTTTGACCCTCATATTACCCACATTGACTATGAGTTTTGGTTTTGTTTTTCAATCATTATCAATTATGTTTCAGTTGTACCATTTTACTACTATTGTTGATGTGATTACTTTTTGATACATCTGTACACACCAGTATCATTAATTACTCTTTTTAAACCACTAAAAAGGACACCTAATATTACAGGTAAAATCTAACTTAAGCTCTATGGACAGCATCTGCATCCTTCTGTCAATTACCACAGAAAATAATGTTGACCTTTGAGTTAAGATTTTAAAAAAATTGATTTATAGTAATGTCCATAAAATGTAAGCCTAGCAGGCGAGTGTTCATGGAACAATCATATTTTGGTTAAAGGGGTCGTGAACTGAGAAATCAAAATTCCCATAATCTTTTGACATTTAAGAAGTCACTATATACTATAAAAACATCCTGTAAGTTTCAGAACTCAAAACTTTCTCGTTAGTCTAAAAACAGCTTATATTGAAGCCAATCTGTCAATACGACAGAATGTGTTGCGGAATGTGCCACTTTATGATGTAAAAGTGTAGCTAAACCCCGCCTCCGCAGAAGATCAATGCCTGCTTCTACATCACTGCCTGTTTAGCCCCGCCCACCGATTCACGCATGTAGTGTAAATAACGAGAGAGGCAAAGGCAGGTCTATGCAAAAACCAAACGATAAAGATGCTCCGAAGACAACAAGATGCTGTACAGTGCCGAGTTGTGGAAAAACAGTCCTTGCATTGCCTTCCTTCTGATCTCAACATTAGGAAAGAGCGGATGAACTTTATGTTTAATGACGATCCTGATCACATCAGTAAGAACTTGGTCCTTTGTTCACTTCATTTTACAGCGGATTCGTTTACAAACAAGACACAATTCGACGCAGGATTTTCAGAGAGATTGAAACTAAAAGACGATGCTGTGCAACTATATTGGATCCGACAGTAAAGTGTGAGTAACTTTTTATTACGTGGTCACTATTGCTTTGTCTGTTATTACAGATCACTTGATATAGTGAGTATTTATGCGTTCTTAACGTAAATCACAACAGCGTCCATCTATGAAGGAAGTAGGCTGTCAAACATACACAACTTTTAGCCAATCATAGCAGTGGGCATTTACTTTCGAGTCTACAATCCGCCACACCTATTTAAACAGAGCGTTCCCATGAGGGGGTCAAAACAGAACAGAAAATAGCCTGTTACTTCTAAATTATGTTGTTTTTTGATGTAAAAGGCAGTTCATGGCCCCTTTAAAGCACACTTAAATTCTTCAGTATAAATTTTGGTATTTGAGCTGTAAAGTTGTCTCAGTCGTCCTATTAAGGTGGGACTCATTTTCTAGGCAGATGAACTGGTTGTGCATTCCTGTGGTTTGGTGCATGTAAACACTGCTAAACGGATAATTACATCACATCAAAGACTGGCAACAAATAGCAACCGGTTAACTTTTCTGGTTAAGATAAAAGTTGAAAGACTGGTTATAGTTTGCACCTATAAGGAAGTAAGTGATTCTACCAGTCTCATACTGTAATGCTGGTAACACTTTACAATAAGGTTACATTAGTTCATGTTAGTTAATGTATTAATGTTTGATGTTCTCATCAGACCTTTTTTGAAACAATGTGACAGCTGACTTCCTTGTTAGGCTTCCATTGTCAGTTCAAAAGTTTGGGGTCAGTAAGATTTTTTAAAGAAATTAAAGGGGTCATATGATGCGATTTCAAGTTTTCCTTTCTCTTTGGAGTGTTACAAGCTGATTGTGCATAGATAAGATCCCTGAAGTTGCAAAGACTAAAGTCTCAAAACCAAAGAGATATTCTTTGATCTTTAAAAAAGCATCATATGACCCCTTTAATACTTTTGTTCAGCAAGGATGCAAGACTTTTTACATTGTTACAAAAAATTATATTTTGAACTTTTTTTTATTCAGCAAAGAATCCTCAAAAAAACTATCATGGTTCTCACAAAAAATATTAAGCAGCACAAATGTTTTCAACATTGATGATAATAAGAAATGTTTTTTAAACACTAAATCAGTATGATTTCTGAAAGATCATGTGACGGTCAAGACAACTTAATCTTCATGCCAACTGACCTCTGTCCTCTCCATCCATTCTGCCACAGGTAACATCCAGCCACCTGTCTTGATCTTCCTCCTCCATTGGTTGACAGAAGGCACTATGGTTCATTGGTCCTGTGATTTAGACTCTTCCAATGAGATTCTCATGATGGCCAACCAAATCTCAGCCATGGTGAAACTGCAAACTCTGTAGAATAGACAACAGAGAAAACAAATAAAAATTTGCAAATACTTAAGGTGCGTCCCAAATCGCGTACTTATGCACTATTCTATGACGGTTTGTAGTATAAATAGTGCGTTCACACTGAAAATTCCAAAAAGAAAAAGTGCACTTTAAATACCCGGATGATTCACTTAAATAACCGAAAAAAATGAAGTGTGGAATGTTGGACACTTCATGCACTCAAGTAGGGGTGGGAATCGCAGGGTACCTCACGATACGTTACGAATCACGATACATGGCTCATGATACGGTAATATCGCGATACAGCGGTTCTGCGGTAATCGATATATTGCTAGACAATTCTATAATGATACATCACGATATCTGTCTAACTATGAAAACAAAATGCCTGTGAAAAGGTTAAGTGCAAGTTTTCTCTCTTTATTCAAGTCCAAACTGTTAGAAAGCAGCACAAAAGTTCTGTAAATCAAATTTACATGCTAAGAAAATTAATCATTTTATTCTTGGACTTACTAAAAGCTACACTTTTCTTTGTGTGTAAACCAACACATTTAACTGCTTATCAACTTTATATATAGCCTATATATAAACCTGGTACATTTCAAAATTTACCTGGAGTGCTTTCTCAACCTTTCCTCTCATAAAAACGGAGCCCCGCGCACATGACATGCAGGGGGGAAAAAGCCATTCACATCGCGTCTTTTGTGCGCTCAGGTTCGTTATTTCAAATGTAGACGCGCAGCAAGCAAACACACTGCACACTTCTGCGCCGCATTACGGCTCTGAAGAGGTTTTGTTTCGTCGTCCGTGCCGTAGGTGCAGATGTTTCTGCCGGTGTAGTGCCAAAATTTGCACCCTGCCAGATTATGCACCCCCTAGTATTGGTAGGTTTAGGAGTAGGTGTGGGGGAGCGATTAGGATTAGGGGTGGGGTTGGGATTAGGCAATCGAGTAGCGACTTCAACGAGGGAGTGCATAATCTGGCAGGGTGCAAATTTCGGCACTACACCAGTCGGTGCCCTAACGCGCACTTGTAATATCTGAGAGAGAGGGAGAGCACCGCCGGCGCCGCTCTCTCTCACTCATATAGTGAGGGAAATTCACCTGCGATTTGAATGGAGGTTAGGCTACTCACGGACTCAATATGCGCTCTGCAATAATAACGTGATCGATGCCTACAGTCCACGCTGATAGCTGTTCCGGGGCAGTTTTTCATCTCCATCTCCTTTTATCTTCATAAACATATATAGAGCAGTAGAGCTAATACAGTGGATGGAAATCTGTTTATCCTTCGGTTCCTCGTGCTTCCCCATCTTCATAGAGAAAGCAGTTCATGGTTGCTCAGAGCGCTTTGGAAAGAAGGTGGAAATGGCGCGGCCACGATTTCCACACATTTTTTAGATGCTGGGAGCAGGGAAATCTATATAGAGTGCCTTATAGTAGTAATATATTGTAGTAAATCGTAGTATTGTATTGTAGAAAAATATCGGTATTTGGCGCCAGATATCGATTCTCGTATCGCATGAAGAAGGACAACGATATATCGCCATATCGATATATTGTCCCACCCCTACACTCAATTGTCGCAGCTTTAATTATGTACCGATAGGGCTGTCACGGTGAAGGAATTTCCCTTGGGGTAATTTTCGCAGTATGCGGTATTATCGCCATATATATATAAAATTTGTGTGTGTATGTGTTACGATATAACGAGGTCATATTCAGAAACCAATGAAACCGAAACCAAATAGTGTTGGCACGTTAAAAGGCTCAGCTGACCAGCTTAGCGATGCTAAGACAGAGATTTGGCTTTCCTTGGACATGACAACCTATTTTCACATATGACTCGCTAGTAATCGCACATGCTCAGTTGATCTCTCTGTCATTCGTTGTCTGTTTAGGCTTGTTAGTGCAAATCTACGGAGCCTTAGTACAAATCGGCATGGTACACATTATGTTATCATTATTAACTTATTTAATATTCAGTACACATGCACGAAGTGTAAAACGAGAAGGGCATAACCCTATGAAAAAAGAAAACGCGCAAAAATCGCGGTTGCTGCGGTTCTTGCATTCCTCTGCGGTTTGCTCATCAATATTGCGGTTATCGCGACAGCCCTATGTACCGAAGGGGGAGGGGCTATCCGACTCCGATCATGAATGACAAAATAACCTTATATAATTCATACTATACATGGTTGAGTACATAGTGCATAAGTACATAGTGTATGAGTGCATATTGTATAGTGTGTCATTTGGGACGCAGCTTTAGTGTTTTTTGTAAATTCTAAAGACTTCATACAAGTCACAATTCAACCAAAGAATAATTAACATTATAGTCTAATAACCATTTTACTGCACATCAAGTGGCGATCACATAGTAAACTGTTTCTTGAACAAAACTTTGATGGTTTCATGTTCATTGGACAGCACAAACCATGTGCTCATTGCAAGTGAACTGCAAGTATTATTAATTTCATCTTCCATAGTTTCTTTCATGATCTTTCATGTCTATACTAAGTGACAACTGAATTTACACCAAAACTGAAGCAGTTTAATTGGACACAGACTTTGACATGACCAACGAAAGATTTGGGAAATGTGTTTCCCCTTTGATAAGCTTATTTAATTTGCCATCAATACTTATTTGCATTAAGCACTGTTTCCACAACAACATCAGAACAGACCTGTGATTTTATACTTCACTAAGCTGAGAAGCATACAAAACAAAAGCAATGTTCCTTGTGTAATTTGAATTGCTGTGCTCACATGATCAACCGTATTTGCATGTTCTGTTTGGTTTGTCTTCATGTTTGGCATGAAGAAACAGGCCAGAGTTTTGTACCGCCAACACGAAGGAATCTGAACAGCCTCCAATGTCTGAGCATGTGCTTCCATCTAGTGGTATGCTACTGTAACATACAGGTCTGTTCCCTCACTGGTAACACAAAGTAATATAATGATCCAAAATGAAATAGTGATGCTGATCAAACTTGAACTTTTTAAAATGACCGTTTACATCACAAGGACAAAGAGCAGAGGTCAGCTTAAACCTCATATCTGTGCAGTAACAGCGATTCAAGGAACAAGTTAAGTCTTGACATTTTTCGCAATTCAGTCATGTTTAAAGCAAGAAACAAATGCCGTTTCTGTGTAACTATTTACAGCTGACAATAATGACTTTGGACAGCATTCAAGTACAATATAAGATAAATATAAAGTGAAAAAGTGTCTAATAAGAGACACAAGCGAGAAATACGAGCCCAGCAAACCTGCATGAAACTATTGTGAAGGTGTTAGAGGGACATGAGAACAGTGGGACTGAAGGTTTAGGGTGGTCGCTAAGTGGGGTGAGGTTGTTGAAACAGGGATCGTTGTTGTTTTTGGGATGGTTGGTAGGTGGAGTGAGGTGACCAGGGTTCAGGTAGCAAGTATGAAAGTGTGTATAGCAATGTAAGGCGAAACTGATGAATTACTATGCTGTTCATAGGGATATAGTGTCCTCTAGATACAATAAGAGATTGGTTTGGTTTTCAAATGTAGATTTGCTCACATTTACATTTTTATTTAAAAAATTCATAGTGTAATTGAACTGTGAAGTGAAATCAATATGGCAAACAGCCAATCACACGAAAACATATAGACTGACTTCTCGCGAGAGTCAGCGCAATTCACTTCTCTGTTGAAGATGAAGAGATTGTTATGAAAAAATACCATGAATTGAAACACATTTACAAGGCAAGAATAAACACTGCTGCAGTGAAAGTTTGAGAAGGCAGCTACTGACTATATCAATGCAAGTGAATCAACCGAGTTTAAATAATTTATATTAAAAGGAACTCAAAAGAAAACAAGCTTCATCAGTTTAAAAAGCTTTATATACTGAAACTTGTACTTATATGTATATAATTATAGCCTATTAATTTAAATGCAAAGTTTAATATTAATTGTTAACTCATAATTATATGAATATATTTAATGAATTATACATAATCATAATCTATAAAATATAAATATAATAAACAATTAGAAGAAACTAATTTTGTCTCTAAAATGTTATTACTATAAACTTTAATTTGTAGTGAGATAAAGGGGGAGGCTTTATTGCATCAGAAATATGTTACTTTGCTCAGAGCTGATTGGTCTGTGATCTCTAACTCAGAATAAAACCTCGGGAGCAGGGTAGCCATAAGTTACCATGGTGACGAAACCTGCTCAAAACCAACCCACCTTCTTGAGCCCGAAAACTCAGAGATTGCTCAAACTAAACACAAACTTACCTGCTTCGTGCTACAGGCCACAGGTCATTTGCGTAATAACCAGCACATGAATGACAGATCAAAGTCATATTTACAAGCGGAAAACTCAGAATACTAGATGATGAATGAGTTGCATCTATAATATAGTATAATATAAACTATATATATATATATATATATATATATAGTAAGGCGAAACTGATGAATTACTATGCTGTTCATAGGGATATAGTGTCCTCTAGATACAATAAGAGATTGGTTTGGTTTTCAAATGTAGATTTGCTCACATTTACATTTTTATTTAAAAAATTCATAGTGTAATTGAACTGTGAAGTGAAATCAATATGGCAAACAGCCAATCACACGAAAACATATAGACTGACTTCTCGCGAGAGTCAGCGCAATTCACTTCTCTGTTGAAGATGAAGAGATTGTTATGAAAAAATACCATGAATTGAAACACATTTACAAGGCAAGAATAAACACTGCTGCAGTGAAAGTTTGAGAAGGCAGCTACTGACTATATCAATGCAAGTGAATCAACCGAGTTTAAATAATTTATATTAAAAGGAACTCAAAAGAAAACAAGCTTCATCAGTTTAAAAAGCTTTATATACTGAAACTTGTACTTATATGTATATAATTATAGCCTATTAATTTAAATGCAAAGTTTAATATTAATTGTTAACTCATAATTATATGAATATATTTAATGAATTATACATAATCATAATCTATAAAATATAAATATAATAAACAATTAGAAGAAACTAATTTTGTCTCTAAAATGTTATTACTATAAACTTTAATTTGTAGTGAGATAAAGGGGGAGGCTTTATTGCATCAGAAATATGTTACTTTGCTCAGAGCTGATTGGTCTGTGATCTCTAACTCAGAATAAAACCTCGGGAGCAGGGTAGCCATAAGTTACCATGGTGACGAAACCTGCTCAAAACCAACCCACCTTCTTGAGCCCGAAAACTCAGAGATTGCTCAAACTAAACACAAACTTACCTGCTTCGTGCTACAGGCCACAGGTCATTTGCGTAATAACCAGCACATGAATGACAGATCAAAGTCATATTTACAAGCGGAAAACTCAGAATACTAGATGATGAATGAGTTGCATCTATAATATAGTATAATATAAACTATATATATATATATATATATATATATAGACATAAGTTACCATGGTGACGAAACCTGCTCAAAACCAACCCACCTTCTTGAGCCCGAAAACTCAGAGATTGCTCAAACTAAACACAAACTTACCTGCTTCGTGCTACAGGCCACAGGTCATTTGCGTAATAACCAGCACATGAATGACAGATCAAAGTCATATTTACAAGCGGAAAACTCAGAATACTAGATGATGAATGAGTTGCATCTATAATATAGTATAATATAAACTATATATATATATATATATATATATAGATCAATACATGCTGTATTTCAGTCATTTTAAAGGTGTTACAAAAATACAACTAGTGCAAACTTAATTATTCGATTTTCACGGCCTGCTTTATGTAATACAAACATTGTGTTTGGATACCAAGTAGAAATACAATAAGTTGAATTCAGATGTAGTCATTTGGGCTTATTGTTCACAATATAATTTTTTGTTTGGTTTAGGCTACTTCCAAAAGATGTTTTTCGACTTGTATGCCCGACTCGGAGTTGTTTAGACTGTATAGTGACACCCATATACCTGAATGCATGACATTTGTTTAGTAACTGCTGTTGTTCCACAGCAAAGCTGTTTGTTTCTATTTTTTCTACATCACACATTAATAACTGTTGTCTGATTTATTGCTAATAAATTTTCACACATATTACAACAGTGTGGCAGCTGTGACCTCTGTGTTTGTGCTAAGCACTGAAAGTGATATATGAAGTAATAGTAAACATTTCTATTAAAGGGGTCATATGATGCGATTTCAAGTTTTCCTTTCTCTTTGGAGTGTTACAAGCTGATTGTGCATAGATAAGACCCCTGAAGTTGCAAAGACTAAAGTCTCAAAACCAAAGAGATATTCTTTATCAAAGTTAAGACTCTGCCACGCCCCCCTAAAACGGCTCGTTCTAACACGCCCCCACATATCTACCTCACTATGTGGAAATATTTGCATAATGCCGCCCAAATGTGCACGCAAATAAAGAAGGCGTGGTTTCAGTAACCGCAGTTAGTGTTGAAGCAGCATGTCAGGGAGAAGCTGTGTGTTTCTAGGCGAAAGCAAAAGCACTTTATTTGGCCTTCCGAAAGTAGATGCATTTAGGAATCTTTAAGATTACTTACAACAGAACAGCAATGCATTTTATGAACGACCGTTTCGTGAACCTAGGAGAAGAGGTAATTCTGACTTTGCTATGACAAGGTTGTGTGTGTGTGTGTGAGCGAGCGAGCGAGAGAGCGAGAGAGAGAGCGAGAGAGCGCGAGACAGCGAGAGAGAGAGCGAGAGAGAGCGCGAGAGAGAACGCGAGAGAGAGCACGAGAGAGAGCGAGACAGCGAGAGAGAGAGAGAGAGCGCGAGAGACACGTGATGTCACCAAGGTGGAGACCCACTCCATGTAGAATAAATAGCTTTTTCTATTAACTGACTAATATCAGTGGATATGAGCATACATCATTTTAAAACATATTCCTAAAAAAGCACTATTTATGCGGTGCAAAACTTTAATTAGGAAAAAAAAAAAGACTGAGTGCACCTTTAACTGAAGACTAAGCGCCGCTATGACCCTTCCTGTCTTCCCAAATGTGTGGCAGCTCTCAGAATCTAGAAGGCTCGGAGGGGAGGCGCTTTAAGTGGAGCTGCAGCGCCCCCCTGCGGTCACACACGGGAAACACAGAAAGAAAAAGGGGGCGGCGACGTACAGTCAGCAGAAGAGGGGAAGAGAAAAAACATGGCACAGAAAAAATTCAAATGTTCTTCCTGGAAAATCTCCCGATCCCGCCACAACTTCACCACATGACATTTCCGAAAGAAAATGCGACACCCTTGAGCGCCCACGGCCAGGCCCGAATCTCATTCAGAGATTTTCTGACATTTACTTAAGTATGTGAAACCCTCACTTACATTACAGCACGGTTTGATTTACAAACGTTTATACATCTGCGAGATGTGCATTGATTATTAATAAAAATACACACGTCTATGTACTGTGCTATATTCCCTAGAGTATTTCTATACCAGACGATTGCACAATATTATACTCCCACAGTCTTCCCGGTTCACATTAACTATGATCTCACTCGTATTACTGGTAAAGGGTGGGCAACTTTATCCACCACTCATATGGAAACCCATGCTCACTTTCTGTTTGCAAAAGACACAAAATGACTGAATTTCAGCAAGCTGCAAGTTAATCAGAGGCGGGAATTAATCAGGCTTCAGATATTAACCCACGCCGCCGGACACGTTTCATTGCATTTCACACCTAGTGACTCATGGCAACAAAAACGGATATTAGAATATAACAGGCGTAAAATGCTCAATCCATAGACAGTGTTTACGTGGTGCATAAAGTCCAGAAAGTGTCTGTCTTTACCTGCTAATGTACGGAGTGTCAAACTGGGAGGTGGCTTCTTCTTTAATGTCCTCATTGTAAAAATGCAAGCTAAATAAGCAACTGTGCAGTTTGTTTCGCCTCGCGCGGTGAATGGACGGCGCAGCGCGCGATCCGCCAGCACCTTCATCATGTCATACATGAGCACATTTGAATCGCACACTGTAAAATGTCGACGCAGCTGCGTTATGAAACCACTGTGAGAGGAGATGATGTGACACAAACATCAGCGCGCAAAATTGTTCCAGAGTCTTCTCAACAACAAAAAAACCGCACGCACGCATCTCACGGCTTCTCTGTGGTCTACAAATATGATGGTGCCGTTTCGGCCAGGCGAGGATGGTGCCACGGCGCGAGTCCCTCATGTCCACTCACGAGTTTCATCTGAGGAGCAGATGCGCGTTTGGAAATTGCGCAGTTGTTAATCCGCTGCAAACGCAGGCACTCCCCTCTCTCTCTCTCTCTCTCTCTCTCTCCTCTCTCCCATCTGTTTCTCCCTGCACTCTTTCGCTGCTTCCCCTTCTCTTGTTCCTCCTCCCTCGCACCCGTTTCCCCCCTCATGCAGGTTTATTTTCGGTGGACGAGTCTCTCTTGGACCCGCACCGCCCCGCCTCCGTTTCTCCCGGACGCTCAAGACTTCCAAATTCCACCATCACTCACTCCATCCGAGCAGAGATCAGGGTGTCCGTTCCCAGGGCTGCTTTGGGGGGATAATGAGGGGCTGCTAGTGTTGACGGGGATGGATTGATTTTGTGTCATTTACAGTGAATTAACCCCTTCCATTGTCTTAAGATTATGATATTTATTCGGTAAAAAAATTGAATACAAGAAACGTTTATACTTGAATCAGTGTTTGTGACATTGTCCAGTGTCTAAAAATAAAAATAAGTTATATATATATAATATATACACATTCCTGGTTATATATATATATATATATATAAAATAGTGAAATATTTTTAGAAAATAACTACATTATACCATATTGGGTGAACCTGACATGGGCTATTCATCTTAAAATAGATTATAGCTTTTAATAGAAACACTTTTCAAATCTGACTCAAAAATATTTGACAATTTCTAGCTCCTCATTCCGTTCTCCAAAAGAATTTAACCTGGGGCTGTTTTCTATCGGGAAAAAAAAAAAACTACAGCACTTTTAGTAGTACAAGAAACTGAATGAATGGATTTGTTGCCGGTGTGCAAAAATAGGGGTCGATAATATTGACTGCTTCTATAAAACTGGTAATTTATTTGTGAAATATGGTTAAATTCATTATAAAATACATTAGATAAAAAAAGGACATCCTGTGCATTTATTTGAAGTGTTTCTCAAGAATGTACAATTTATATAAAATGATGAATTTTAAAATTCATAATTTTCATTTTTTTTAAATTCAATGAATTTTAATGTTAATATTTTTAATTGGGTCAAATGTAATTCAAAGATCACAGGTGGGCATTGTTTCAACAGTTGATGAGTTGAGGGCCGTGTGTGTGTGTGTGGGTGTTTTCAGTATATTCCTGGAATGTCTGTGGTCGGTGCTTTACTGCCATAATTGAATACACAGATGGAGCACGTTTGATGCAATATTATACAGAGAAGAGCTAACTCAATTATGTCGGTTCAAATGTAGCAAGACTCGGGACTGGTGTCCCCGAGGAACCCAAATCACTCAAAAGGCAAATCAGATTGCCACCTGTCCTCAGCTGGCGCTTCCAGATCATTATTAAGTTCTCATCTGGTGTCTGAGAGGAGGGTACAGAAATCTGGACAGAACTCAGACCGTCCAGGTTTTACATTCATGCTTTTGCATCTCTCCACGAGCTGCCCCGGAGCAACAAGTGTCAGATTCATGCGAGGAAATGCCAGTTGTTTCTTGTGAACGACCCCTCTCACAGTCTCAATGGGTCTGAGGTGGGAACATTGGGGTGATGAATAAACCCTGGGGACTTCATCCTCCTTTTTGCGACTCAAAAGATGTCTTTCTTTCCCTTCTTCTTTTTAACTTACATTTTTTTACGGAAAAAAAATAAAAAATAATCTGAAGTACTCTAAAAGAACACAATGGCGCCTTGGAGGCCAATTTGAATGTGAATTAGACATGTTGCTATGAGCACCCCAACAACCAGTTAGAGGTACAGAGACACACAGACCTGTGGCTGAATAAAGAGCTCCTTACAGTCTGAGCAAGTCTGGCTCTTTCAGAAGAGGATGGCAGAGTGAATGCAGCCTTACACGGAGGCCACCCTCACTCTTGCTTTCTCTCTCTCCTTCCCTCAGAACTATTCTTCTGTTCCAGTTTCTCTGCTCTCTTGTTCTCTTCTTCCAAGAATTTCCTTCAATCTTCTGAGTGTCCTGAGAAGATTGCCGCTTCTCTCCCCCCTCCGGCTCTAAAGAACCAATATAGCTGCATACGTCAATCATCGAGGTCCAAGCTGACTGGAAAAGTGGAGTGAATGACCACAGTTGTCAGATTTGAAGGAATAATTCCTGTGGATACAGATGGTTTGGCGGTAAATTTCAACTAATTGGATCACAGTTGCACAATTTTGAGAATTTTCTGAAATGACAGTGTCCTCTATTTCTAGAAATTTGGCGTGTGAACTCAACTGAGTTAGCTGGATTTGCTGATTTGACACAATCCTGGATTGTTCGGTTCATCTCAGAGTTGTTGTCACAGCAACAGGTCTGTAAGCACAAACCTACTGGGAAACAGGATTAGATTGTGGCTTCACCTCCTCATTCTTTCAAGAGCACCCTTCTATATCATACAAAATAGCCAATCCTTCCAACGTTTTACTTATTACTATTACTTCATATATGTTGAAGCCTCTATAGAACAAAATGTTGTACTTTTGAACTTTTTATTCATCAAAGAATCCTGAAAATAGTATCATGGTTTCCACAAAAATAAATAAATATTAAGCAGCACAACTGTTTTCAGCATTGATAACAATAAGAAATGTTTCTTAAGCACCAAATCCGCATATTAGAATGATTTCAGAAGGATTGTGATTAACAGCTGCTAAAAATTCAGCTTTGCCATCACAGGAAAAATAAACAAATAAATGATTTAAAATGGAAAATAGTTACCTTAAATTGCATCAATATTTAACATACAATAGCTTTTGATCAACAAATGAAGCCTTGGTGAGCATAAGAGAATTCTTTAAAAAAACGAACAAACAACAATCTTACCCAAACTTTTTAACTGTAGGGCAAATATGTTTATATTTTAAGACTATATGATGCCAACTTATTACATTGCACTGTCGTTCATGGTTTTGAATATTGCTATACAGTATGTGCCCTTACCATAAATGCATTAGTGCATATCTGCCACGAACATCAGATGCTACAAACCAAATTCTATTTGAATCAAAACAAATGGCTCAGAACAAATTTTTTTAAAAAAGAGAAAAAGGCAGGTTCCTCTAAGAAATTAAAGGGTAGAAAATTGTCACTGAAAATATGAATGAATAAATGTGACCCTGGAGCACAAAACCAGTCTTAAGTCGCTGGGGTATATTTGTAGCAATAGCCAAAAATACATCGTATGGGTCAAAATTATGGATTTTTCTTTTATGCCAAAAATCATTAGGATATTAAGTAAAGATCATGTTCCATGAAGATATTTTGTAAATTTCCTACTGTAAATATATTTAAACTTAATTTTTGATTAGTAATATGCATTGCTAAGAACTTCATTTGGACAACTTTAAAGGCGATTTTCTCAATATTTAGATTTTTTTTGCACCCTCAGATTCCAGATTTTCAAATAGTTGTATCTCGGTCAAATATTGTCCTATCCTAACAAACTATACATCAATGGAAAGATTATTTATGTATTGACCCTTATGACTGGTTTTGTGGTCCAGGGTCACAAATTAATAAATAAAACTACACATTCAAAGATTCAGAAGAAAGAAGAACTTATATTCCAGTTCAGTTCATTTCAGAGATCTAAGCAACAAGTCAATTGTAGTGCCACCTTGTGTCCGATTCTCACAAAATTCGATACACAGCATCTTGCTGACATCCTGCAGGCATTTACTGAATTTCATGACGATTGTCCCATCAAGTGAAATTATTGGTTGTTCATTTTGTTATGTCTGGACAATTTACAACATCACTGAATGTGAAAATGTTTTATTAAACATTTAAATAAATTCACAATTCCTCAAGTTCATAAAATGTAACAAATTGCCTGTGTTTTCATTTCAGCTCTTGGATTTAGCACATATTAAATTCTCTTCTTAAATTAAATTTACTCAGTGTGTAAGACGGTATAACAAGTGCTTGTGCTCTGTTGTGCATTGTATAAAATTAGATATGGAGTGTTAGTCAAGAGTCACTGAAAGTGTGTGTGTGAGTGCGTTTAGTTATCAAGGCTCATGAGCAGAGCGGTTCCTCTCTTGATCCAGTGATCATAAGGCACAGCTCCAGACTTCAGATCAACTGCCACCACAAATGACGGGCGACCACTACCGCCGGACTGTGTACTCACTCTAGGCGACCCTCTTGCGGCTCTCCACAGGTTTGAAGTGGATGGAGGGCATGGGGCAAACCAGCTGCAAGGGCTCTGCCTCCACCAGACAGGAAGCTTTCTTATCCCAGCCCGCCCCCTCCAGATACAGCCCCTGGATAAGCACTCCATCCTGGAGGAGAGAGGGGGGAAAACAATGGTTGGGTGCGAAACAAAGGCATTGAGAGAGGGCAATGCAGTGCAAGAATTTAACTGGGAAATAAAACATGTGGAAATGTTAAATACTATTTGGCCGCACTGGCGTGAGGACCAGTGACAACCATTCAAAACTTACAAATTCATATCAAATATCATACTGTAAGTACACAAACTAAACATGCATGGAAATCACATTTCTCTCTAAATCCCTGTGCTCTGACAGATTTTGTTACATTCTTTTTAAATGTTTCTGATCACAAAAATGTATCCTGTAAGTTCTGATATAAAAATAAAGATATTGCTTAAATATTATTTGGGTCTGGACAGTCAAGTAAAAGAATAAATATTGATAATCCATGCCCTCATAATAGAAGGATTAATTAATTCGCTTTCACCTCAAATAACAGCATATAGACATGAAATGTGATGCACTCTGTGCACCTCATACAGATATATTGTTAACATTTTATAATAACTTCAATTATTAAGATTAAGAAATATATATGTTACCATATTTGTTATATATAAATAGTTATGAATTTAATTGAAGTTTGATATATACTAATTTCACTCAAAAGTTCAGCAAAATTATTATTTTTTTAATTAATACTTTTATTCAGCAAGGAAGGTAGGATGCATAATTGAACAAAAGTGACAGTAAATACATTTATAATGCTATAAAAGATTTCTACTTCAAATAAATGCTGTTCGTTTCAACTTTCTATTCATTAAATAATCCAAAAAATGTATCACGTTTTTCACAAAAATATTACACATGTGACACTGAAGACTAGAGTCAAAATAGGGATTTTCAAAATGATATAATAAATTATCTGTGGGGTATTTTGAGCTGAAACTTCAAAGACACATTCTGTGGGCACCTGAGACTTGTACAAATCTTGTAGAAAGGTGCATAATAGGTGCCCTTTATGAACTATAGTCAAGAAAATATTTGACTGTGCCCACAAAAACTACTAAACAACTAAAGGGAAAATTACAAATGTTAACATAGATCCCTGGCATGGGCTGTTTTTCTGCTTTGGAGGCATGCCACATGAGTAGTGACAGAGAGGGAAAGAGAGAGAGAGTGAGTGAACAAGCAAGACTGAGAGAGATGCAAATGTCAGGTGCATCAGCTCCTAATGGACAGCGGATGGCAGCAGTTACTCACCTTGGGAGGGAAAAGCAGATTCTTGTCATCCATAGTGTTGACAGTGAACTCCCAGGATAGAGTGTCTACAGACACCTGCACAGCAAACACAATGTTGATATCAGAATCACTGCCAGCTGAAAAAAAGCTTGTTTCCCTATGGGGACCTCAATTTAGGTCCCCACGGTTACACGAGTCGGTGTGTATTCAGGTTTAAGTCCCCACCAGGATAGAAAAACATGTACACACACACACACACACACACACACGCACACACACGTACACACACGTACACACACAGTTACATTGCTGCCAAGATCTGGCCACTTTAAGTGTATCCTCAGTTCTTACTAGCCACCTGTCGGTTTGTGGGGACATTACACATTAGGACATTTGTTTTTCAGTTCATTTGCTGCAGAATTGGCTGCCCCGAAGTGTCGCAGGTGTCTCTTGATCATAAGATGCAGCTCATTTTGCTGCTGTGCTCCTGAACCCAGAGCTGAGCAGAGTGTGATTTTGGGGGAGCGTTTGAGAACTCCTGTTTGTAGATCCCAAAAGGAACCGAGAATAAACACCATCACTGGGGCATTAGAAAGGGTAATGGAGTAGGAATGTGCTGCGTCCCCTGCAGAATGTGTGAGTAAGTGAATGTGAATGCAAAGTGTCAGTGAATGTAATGTGGTAAAAATGTGTTACCGTGCATGTTACTCAAATGAATTCTAGACCATTGGTTTGCTGTCTGAAGTCCATATGAGAAATATAATGCAGCATTTAAAAAAAATCCTCTTGGCAAGTTTCCACTTGTGAGTTTGGAAATCGTAATTATGAAGTGATGTGCACTGAATTGATTTTGTTCAGAATAAACACAGAGCAATTTCATACTTCTTTCTCTCTCTTTAAATCCCCAGGAAGATGTTTTAGAGGCTGGAGCACCAAAATGAAGCGCAGAGGACTGACATTAGGTGTGTAATTGATGCTTTATCTGTGTGTATTTTATCATTCTTGTGCTTCAACAGAGAATGATGGGAACTATCATTATATATGATATCCAAAAATCATTATTTATCATTATTGTTTATGTACAAAAGAATATATTTTTTAAAATGTTGCATTGTTGTTTTGACCATACAATGAAATTCAGTGGGGTTCAATGTTGTTTTGGACCCCACTGACTTTCATTACACAGATTCTGAATCTGGTTCAGATAGTTACCTAGTTACTTTAGATAGTTACCTATAGTTACAGTATACAACCATTCAAAAATTTGGGTTCAGTAAGATATTGTTAACAAGTGTCTTATGCTCACCAAGGCTAGATTTATTTGATAAAAAATACAGTAAAACAGTAATATTGTGAAATACAATTACAATTGAAAATTACTGTTTTCTATTTGAATATATTTAAAATGTGTATTTATTTCTGTGATGACATAACTGAATTTCTGTCAGGACCACTATCGTCAAAGATGATTGACAATTAGCATACAGTTTAGATTGGCGGTATGGTTCTGTTCTGGGCAAGAACTCCCTGCGCATCCATGCAGCCTAGCATGTATGAGAGCAGGGAGAGCAGCGATAACCCCCCCAGGGTAAACAGAACAGAACCAACATACTGTATATGTATTGCAGATATCGTTAAAGTTCAATAATTTTATGTACACATTTTAAAATTAGTCTGATTCAAAGGAGAATCAGAAGGCTGAATCCCGACTGACAGAGGAGTTTTTTTTTTACAATTTTTAGCAGCATTTACAACAGTCTTCAGTGTCACATGATGCTTTAGAAATCATTCTCATATATGCTGATTTGCTACTCAAAAAACATTTCTTATTATCAGTGCTGAAGACAGCACTGATAATATATATATATTTTTTTTTTGTGGAAACCAGTATTCTTTGATGAATATAAAGCTACGAAACAGCATTTCTTTGAAATAGAAATATTTTGTAACAATGTAAAAGTTTTTACTGTCACTTTTGATCAATTGAATTGGTCCTTGCTGAAAAAAAAAAAAAAAACTTCCTCACACCAAACGTTTGAATAGTAGGATATCACTGACTGAGCTCTCTAGTGTGTATGACTGAGTAAGTATAAGAGGACACTGATGTCCTGAGAGTGTGCTAAGACTCTGTTAAGTATGTACGAGTCTCATGATGTGTTGTTAACTGTATGTGTGTGCGAGTCTCACGTTGTTCTGGCGTGCAGAGCTCTGCAATACAGCGGTGAGGAAGCCCGTAGGGAAGGTAAATCCAGACAGCCAGAAGAGGACAGGAGGGTGAGCAGTTTCCACCCAGCGAGCAAACTGCTCCACGCGCTGGCACAGGTCCCTTGTCCAAGACGCCAAGGGCTTCAGAGATGGGTACGCCTAAGGATGGAGAGCGTCTCATTACTGATGTGTGTCTTTTTTAGTGGTGTAATTAAAATGATCTTACTGTTCTACAACAGTATTTGCTCTCAGCAGGTACTTGACACCAGATGAATGAAATCTTGTCAAGGGCATAACATCAACTTCAAACGGCACAAAATAGCTTGGTGACATCTATCTCCGCTTACAGTAAGGCCTTTCATTGAATATTGTGTAATGCAGAGTTCAGCTGGTTTATGAGAACTGCCGCTCAAGGCCATTGAGGAGGATACAAAGGAAGAGTTTCTGCGGGTTTGGATGAGATGCATTACTGTCTGTCATAAAGAATACCTTGAGTGACTGAACCGCAGAATATAATATTACATCTGGACTTTTTTTAAACAAATCTTACATAACCAGTTCAAACTGAGCAATTAAACCAACATAAATCTGATGGTGCAGAACAGTATGGTGCAATGTTTTCTCAAATTCTTGGGACTGAAGAAATTATTCACCCTTCAATGTTATTTTTGGTGTTCAAAGAACAAAGATATTTGGTTTTGATAAAAAAAAAGAGAAAAAGAAAAATCAAACGCGAGTGTGACTTGTGCCAAAGGAATTAGCATTTCAAATGCATGATTAGTTTCAATTCACGCTGCGCCATATAAAAATCCTTTATGCATTTAGGTTCTCGCTGAAATGAGAATGAGAACGTTTTGAGATATTTCTAGACAGAATAAATGTTGTCGCTTTTACCCTTTGAAACTAGGACAACACGGAGTGATATAAATTAGCATAAAAGGTTTTGATGGAGTATCTGCTGATGTTTTAATCTGATCTAGCACTCAAGTGCAGTAGTTCCCAAACTTTCCCACCACCCACGCACCAAATTGAAGCTGTGCATGAAAATGGGGTGCCCTAAATAATCAACCAAACCCTTGCTCCGACAATGCAGCACAGAGGTGGTATAAATGTACTGACAAATTAATCACAATCGTGGGAACAAGTGTATGATGTCCAATGTTGATTTTCTTAACTAGGCAGTTTAAAGAAAGTTTGGCAATTAACTGAAATAATATCAGTTTAAATGGAAGTATTAAAATGACTGAAATTAAAACTGAAATACACAAACAAATGCTAAATAGAAATAAAAAAGCCTAATCAAAATAACAAAAGAACACAAAATTATTAAAACTTAAATCTGAAAATACAAAAATAAAAGCTTATTCAGAATTTGAAGTAGTAGTAAATGTATGTAAATAATACTAAAATAACACTCATTTGGCACCTGTGGACCTAAGTTTGCACAAAATTCATCAAAAGAATGAAGGTTATACAGTCTTATTTTGTTTTCAATAAGGAAAATTATACTTGTGGTAATTATGAAAATAAGAAGGGCTATTTGAACAAAAGCATTTGTAAAATGCTAATTTAGTTCTGTCACGAATACTTGTAATGTCAAATTTTATTAATCAATAAGCTAACATGAATAACATCAAAGTAATTTTCCAATATTTACCTTGGTGCATCATATGGAAGCCTGGAGCTAACTATGTAATAAAGACACATTGTGAGATATAAAGTCCTACTTTTGAGAAACAAAGCCACAATTACCTTTTTAATTATTTTTACTCAGAAATGGGCTTCCACAGATTGGAAACCACAGATCCCAGGTCAGCGAAAAAAGAACACAAGATTCAATAAATGGTGGGAGTGTTATCTTTTAATAGCCTTTAAGGTCACAATGGGTTATGTCAACAGTGTCAAAGTGATGTATGAGGCCCGACACCGTCACCACTCACAAGCCAGCAGTTATAAAGAGCATGAAAGAAAGGAAGATGGGAGAAAAAAGTGAAATGATGAGTGAAGAACAGCAGGAGAGAGTCAGTGGCAAATGAAAGTCATACATCTCAGCAGAGATACAACGAGTCACAGCCAAAATATAACAGTGGACACAGTGGACAGAGACAGAGGAACTGTGCGTTCAGTGTTAAAGATGGCTGATGGATGGAGAGAGAAGGAAAGAGAAAAAGAGACAGACAGTAATGAGGCACCACAGACGGCAGAAGGACAGTCCCAGCTGGAGAGGAAGTCTTAATGGACGCTTTACACTTATTTTGTAAAAGAGGGGCAGAAAGACAGAAAACGAGATGGATGGATTGGCATTTGGATCAGTATATAGGCCATTCGCTTACTGAAGTAAACATGGTTTTGTTTATTCAGTTTATTTGAGTCCAATTACCCTTAGCAATGAACCAAGAAGCCTACACACACACACACACACACACACACACACACACACACACACAAATCTACATCAGAATAGTAAGGCTGTACTGTATCACACAAGGTCTAACATACAAGACTGTCCATGTTACACACACACACACACACACACACACACACAAATCTACATCAGAATAGTAAGGCTGTACTGTATCACACAAGGTCTAACATACAAGACTGTCCATGTTGACCTAAACACACACACATGGGCATCAGTAACACATCTTGTAGACCGAGGCCTGTGCATTCTTGACATGAATTGAGCATGAGCGTCGATAACAAACACAAAGAGTGTTTAAACCCAAGACGAGTGTGTTTAATCCTCTAAATGCTGCTCTGTTCACCTCATCTTTCACAGAGCAATCCTCTCAACCATTCATTCACACACTCCTGTTGCTCTCCGCTGAACACACACCTCTGACCTCACAGCCCACTTTCACACACTCACGCAGGGCTGTATTACAACTACAACATGACCTGGTGTGTGTGATTCATAGAGTTATAAAGCATTGTTCCAAAACCTAGTGAGATGCTTACCTAGATAGCATTTCAAAGGAAGCAGAGGGAGCATATGTTACCTTCTAAGATAACTTGTTTTGGCCAAATTGTAAGCATTCATAGTTTTCAGTCACGTGACTGGCTCTAAGACCTGGTGGGCAAAACATCCATAGAACTGCAGCACAAGCCTGTCAATTTTCCAGTTGTTTCCAATCCACAAATATTTAGATAATCTCTCAAAAGGATAAAACAAAGATGTGTGAACAAAATGCAAGTTTTGGCCATTTGCAATACATATAAAACACCCGCTGCAATATTTCAATTAAAAACAGTGACATTCTAAAATGTTTAATGTGAAAACACTTAAAGTGCCATCAAATTCAGTATACACTTTATTGATGATGTGTGCTTTATACAGGCAAGCAGATGAGCTTGGAATATGAACGCAATGCGCTAAATGGTTTAGTGTTTTCTTTATAATGGTTTTCTATGCGAAAAAATTGAATGTGAAACTTCGTGATTGCGTTTATATTCTGGGCTCAACAAATGTTTCTTGAGCACCAAATTAACATATTAGAATGATTTGTGAAGGATCATGTGACACTGAATGGCTGCTGAAAATTCAGCTTCGTCATCAAAGAATAAATTACATTTTAAAATATGAACAAATATACACTTAAGCACTTATTTTAAATTGTAATAATATTTCACAATACAATTGCTTTTTTTTTTAATGGTAGTGTATAGATGTTCTCTCTTACCATTTCCTAGAGAGGAGGCACACGGGCATCATGAATATAGTGAAATGTCTCCTCTAGACTGCTGGACATCACAACCAGACCTTTAATGTCTTTCTCTAGCTCTAAGAGAGACAATCTACACACACACAAATATAGCATGGTTAGCATGTTAATATTCATAATCACATATGACTGTTATGCTCTCACACACAGACCTGATGGTGTGAAGCAGAACATTGTATCTTTGGATTTCCTGCAGCAATACTACATTTAGAGGTGAAAGGTCATCCTTCAGCAGCTTCCTAGTACTCTCATAGTCTATCTCAGCAGGAATCTTTTGTAGAACGTCAGCAGAAAGTTTCAACACCTAAACACACAGAGTTACACATTCAATTTTAAGTGTCACATATGCTGAAAGATCTTCAAAAATGCCATCAGAACAGTAAATCTAATATAATTTTTTATACACACCTTATCTTCCCTGCTGGCTTCAGTGCTGGTGGCGTCGGTGCTGGTGACTTGCGGGTGTAGAGACAACAGTGTGTGGAAGAGGGTTCGAGCTTCTGTGATCTGGCTGGCGATGTCAGCATTGGGGTGTTGTCCGAATAGTTCTGGGTGCTCCAGTGCTGGCAACTGACCAATGAAGTCCATATATGAAGACTGAGGCCCATCACGAGGAACATAGTAATGGACCAAGGAGGAGACCCTATACACACAAACAAACAGCTTTTAAAGGCATAAAAAAACCAAATAAATTAAATCTGAAATAAAATAAGTTTAAGTTGAATCACTAAAATTACTAAAACTGAAATGCAAAAAAGCTAAATAAAGTTAGAAAAATAATAAAAATTATTAAAAATGACAAGAAATTAAAATAATTAAAATGATATATATATATACACAGCCATGGCCAAAAATATCGGCATTTTAAAAAATTATTAAAAATGACAAGAAATTAAAATAATTAAAATGATATATATATATACACAGCCATGGCCAAAAATATCGGCACCCTTGGTAAATATGATCAAAGAAGGCTGTGAAAATTAATCTGCATTGTTAATCCTTTTGATCTTTTATTTTAAAAATTCATTGGATAATAAGAATTTAAAATGGGGGGAAATATCATTATTAAATAAATGTTTTTCTCTAATATACATTGGCCACAATTAACGGCACCCTTTTATTCAATACTTTTTGAAACCTCCATTTGCCAGTTTAACAGCTCTAAATGTTCTCCTATAATGCCTGATGAGGTTAGAGAACACCTGACAAGAGATCAGAGACAATTCCTTAATCCGGAATCACTCCAGACCCTTCAGATTCCCAGCTCCATGATGGTGCTTCTTCTCTTCAGTTCACCACACTCATTTTCTATAGGGTTCAGGTCAAGGAACTGGAATGGCCATAGCAGAAGCTTGGTTTTGTGCTCAGTGACCCATTTTTGTGTTGTTTTTGAGGTTTGTGTTTGGATTATTGTACGGTTGGAAGATCCAAACATGGTCCATTATAATATTTCTAACGGAGTCAGTCACATTGATTTTTTATCTGTTGGTATTTGATAGAATCCATGATGCCATGTATCTAAACAAGATGTCCAGGACCTACAGCAGAAATATAGGCCCACAACATCAAAAATACAGCAGTATATTTCATTGTACACATGGGGTACTTTTTATCCCTGTGT
>NW_015555836.1:209242-222797 GCF_001515605.1 Sinocyclocheilus anshuiensis
TCTGCAATTCTCCAGCTGTGG
Source organism: Sinocyclocheilus anshuiensis (assembly GCF_001515605.1). Classification (NCBI taxonomy): domain Eukaryota; kingdom Metazoa; phylum Chordata; class Actinopteri; order Cypriniformes; family Cyprinidae; genus Sinocyclocheilus; species Sinocyclocheilus anshuiensis. Next base: position 209,264 of record NW_015555836.1, read on the forward strand.
TCCTTGGAGAGTCTTTAGCCACACAAACTCTCCTCCTCACCATGCATTAGGACGATATTAGTCACACGTCCTCTTCCAGGCAGATTTGTAACATTTTCTGTTGATTGGAAATTCTAAATTATTGCCCTGATGGTGGAAACGGGAATTTTCTTAAAGTCACTTTATAATTTGTGAAGCTCAATTATCTTTTGATTCTAGAGGTGCCAATAATTGTGTCCAACGTGTATTTGAGAAAAACTTTAATTTCATAATGATATTTCCCCCCATTTTAAATTCTTATTATCCAATGAAAGGTTAGATTTTTGTGAATATTTTTAATAAAAGATTAAAATGATTAACAACGCAGATTAATTTTCACAGCCTTCTTTGATCATATTTACCAAGGGTGCCGATATTTTTGGCCATGACTGTATGTACATATTTGAATTTGTCCCTGTATTTGGTGAGTTGGGTTCATGTGTGTATGTTTGTATTGGGACTGATGTTTCTATCAGCCCCCGAAGAAGAGATATCAGCAGACTTACAAAAGACTGGCATAATTTGTTAAGAGTTTCCAGGACAAATTCTGCATAACATACAGATGTTAGTCAGTCCCCAGACATATACACACACACACACACTGTATATAAAACCTAATTCAAAATTATAATAAATACTATAGTATATAAACTAGATAAAAAAAGTGTTGCTATGAAGTTACTGGTAAGTATCATCATATTGCTAGCATGTTTCAAATAGATACCATACTAGTTGATAGTAATGCTGCAATTAATAGTTTGTGAATGTTTCAATCATGATATTTAAAGGATTTGGTGTGAACTGTTAAATAGTTTAATGTGCTAAAAAGTTGTTAAAGCTTGCAAATATGCACAGTAATACTTTGTGTTTTTTTAGTTGCATTGGATTTGTTGTGAATTGTGTGCCAAAAGAATCCGCAAAGGTTTATGAATATGTTATACTTCTGTGTCACATAGCCAGACTTGCCGTGAACAATCCTTGTATTGGCTGATAAAAATGTAAAGCTGTAGGGCAATTTCATACACATTCCCAAAATAACACATTCTTTAGTTTTTATCTACAGGTCATATCAAATAACTGATAGTAGCTAAACTGTTTGTCACTAAAACTTCACAGATACTGTAATTACTGGCAATTTCTATTTCACCCTCCAAGTCCAGTAATCCATGCTATTTCATTTCTACTACTGCCTATAACTTTAGAGCTGCCTCTACCGCGCACTCAAGTCACCATGGAGGCACTGTTTGAGGGTAATTATAGGATGTGGTTGTTATAGTAACAGATGTTACTATCTGTTACTACAGATGTCCGATCGCTACCATTTTGTTCATTTAAATGGGGAGTCATCTCAATTGTCATCTCAATTGATCTGTCCTAGGTCCTCTGCTATTTTCAATATACATGTTGCCCCTTGATAATATTATTCGAAAATACGGGATTAGTTTCCACTGTTATGCTGATGATACTCAACTATATATCTCAACAAGACCAGATGAAACTTCTAAATTATTTGTGAAAAGCGCTATACAAATAAACTTGAATTGAATTGAACTGAAGATGTTCCAACCAGGAATGCAGTATTGCTGGGTCCTGCAAGACCAGCAGACTCAGAGGAACTGGAATACATTTAACACCAGACGCTACTAGATTCAACTTTTGGCCCCATGGGGGAGCTGTTGGTCTTCATTAGACCAGAACTGTGGCGGCAGACTTACCGGCTGAAGAGGACACACAGGAATCCTCACAGCAGGGTAAAGAGGGGTGTCAGGGATCAAAGGGTGTGTGTGTGTGATGGCTTGACATATACTCAATACAAAGTTTGTGTGTGAGCGAGTAATGAGAAGATCTGTCCGTGAGAGTGTGTGGGATTTTCTTGTTTTTTTTTTGCAACCAGGGAATCAGTCTCGCCATATGGGGACACTCTATCTCTTCATAATGTTCATAAATTTGGACTACGAGTGATGATCATACAAACACTAAAGACACTGTACAGTGTTTGGACCGAACAGAGAACACATTAGAGATTCTGTGAGTGTGGTTGGATTTACTAGGCTTAAGTTTGGGGACAAATTTGTCCCCAGAAGTGAAGCAAATCCGTCAAAACGTTACTTTAGGGATAATAATAAATGAAATAACTCATGTTTTTAATCTAAAAATGCTAAAAGTTTTCATTAAGATGTAGGGTTAGGGGTTTATTTAGATAATAATAAAAAAAAAATATCCCCATTTAACTTCATAAATGTGTTTATGTATGTGTGTGTTAACTCACTTAAAGAAGGGCGTATCAATAACAGCAGGACAGAAATATTGGTTGATGTAGGTGGCAAGCAGACGCCGGTCCAAGTCGTCAGTCACATGTCCTCCATAGTTGATCCCAGCGATGAGGAACTTGAGAGCGTCCCAGGGGATTTCCTCATACTCATCCAAATAAAGACTCAGAAGATTCTCACTCACCTGAAAAACAAAGAGAAAGGAATAATTGCTGTAAACAATCAGTCTTCACAAACCCATAAAATCGCCAGAAATGCATATAGGTTAACAGAATAAGTCCATCTTAAGGTATATTTTTAAAACATGTTTTTTCAATAATAATATCATAGCCATAGGCAATAGCTATTAAATATGCAGCTTATAGGGTATAGAAAAGAATCCGCCCCCCTTTAAAATAATCACATTTTGTTGCTTTGCAGCCTGAAATGAAGACAGACACAGTTTTTGTTTTATCCAGCTGTAATGGGTGTAATCCATACACAGAAACTGATGAACTGATGTCTTTGCACTGTGTACTTTTTTTTTTTTTTTTTTTTACTTTTTGCACTTTTGTAAATTTATGGCCTGAATAAAGACTTTTGAAGATTTTTTTCTTGACGGACATTGTGTGCATGATTTCAGGCTTTTTACTACTACAGTATTGCAAAATAAAAAAAAGAGTATCTAATACCAATAATCATAATAAATTAAAATAAATAATTATTATTTGGGAAGAGGGTTGGCACATATTGCATTTTCAAATGCAAGATATAAGTGACCCTTGTGGAGTTTGTGTGGAAGCTATGAAATACAGGTGCATCTCAATAGAATGTCGTGGAAAAGTTAATTTATTTCAGTAATTCAACTCAAATTGTGAAACTCGTGTATTAAATAAATTCAATGCACACAGACTGAAGTAGTTTAAGTCTTTGGTTCTTTTAATTGTGATGATTTGGCTCACATGTAACACCTTGGAATGCACCTGTAAATATACTAATAAATGCATGAAATAATGTACTTTAAATGTATATGAAAACGCAATTTCTTACTCAAATTTTCACAATACACATGGGTCATACTTTGGAAACCACAGAAATCAGTATAAATATAGACAATTCACATCTTTGTCTCTCCTTCTCTACCTCAAAGTCAGAGTCATTGAAGCTGTAGACAATGTTCCAGCCGAGCTGTAGGAACTTCTTCCTCTCCAGGATGACGCTGTGGAAGAAGGAGAGTGAAGAGCAGCTTACCGTACAGCAGCAGCCACGAACAGCGCAAGAACTGAGACTCAGACACCCGCTGATAGAGACGCTTCATATTTCACTTCAACCCCTATAGAGACACACAATAACACAAACACACACACACACACACACACACATACACACACAAAGACCACTTTTATTACAACACACACCATTTCAAACATCTGACTATAGTGTGTGAAGTGTGTGTATGTGTATACCCTGGGAGGCTCAGTATGATGCCCGTCTGCAGGATAGCAATGGGGTATTCTGGGTGAGGGGAGGAGCTTAACCACAGTCGGAAATATGGATGACATTCTTGGACTTGTAAATCATCTACTAGCTTATCCAGCTCACACATCCAAGAGAGAGAGAGAGAGGTGACAATTAGCCAAGAACACCCAATGATCTGCCAAAGAGAAAGAGAGTTTGTTTAGTAGATTTGGTAAAAGTAAATTAGATTTGACATTTTCTGAAGAAAATGTGAGTTGTGTTTGCTGGTGCTAGGGCATTGTGTGTGGTTACCAGGGTTTTTTCATGTGATTGCTAAGTTGCTTTTAAAACATGGCTGTTTCTCAATTCCAAGAACACAAAGAATGGACTTGCGTTCTTGTGGAGATCAGTCTTGCCAGGCTACTTTTCAAAAACGTTTTGGACGCATGGCGGAGTATTTCTGTGCCAAATACACTCCTTTCGGGTTCGTGTAAGTTTCGGAAAGTTTTTTTCGAGCATGGCCCTTCATGACATCATGAAGTGCGGAATTACTTGTATGGGCACTTGTACCTGGAAGAGCGTGTGCACATCAACCAGAGCGAGAGCAAGAGCACGCTCATCAACATGCTTCATTACGGTACATTCACACGGGGCGCCAGCGCTTGATGGAGGGCGTTTCTGAAGCTTGGTGCTGACGCGACTGTCATAGTGACAACAGCCAATCACATTAGTTTTTTGGTGTTGCATGAACGCGATTGGCTAGCGTCTGCACCAGGGTATTTGCATAAGGCGATCTGATTGGCTGACGCCTGCATTGGCGCTTGAAAAGTTTTCAACTTCTGCCGCGAGCAACGGACCAACGCGACGCGATGGACCCACAATTCATTTCGGCAACACTTGACGTCACTCCATTCAAAGTAAATGAGAGGCGTTGACGCCGACTAAGGTTACGGAAGTCGTCGGCAGCACTGCACAGGACTTACTTGAGAAGAATGTCTCCAAAGAAGTGTGTTTTTGGTTGTGAGGGAAAGATAACCTTGTTCAGGTTCCCAAAGAACCCAGCGTTACGTAAACCGTGGATGCAGTTTGTTTTTCCGGGAAAGCAACAGAATTTTGTGAGTGTGATTGTTTGTTCCCGTCATTTCGGTGACAAATGTTTTACAAACAAGGCCCAGTTCGACCCCGGTCATGAGCTAGAACAACAGGCGGTAAGTAAAACTGCATCAAATTTATGTCTTGTAGGCAATGGGCACATAAGTGCTCACGACTCTTTAGCTCCGCCCATAGCACGCCTCAAAGAGCTCGGCTGTTTTCAGAGAGAAGCGTAAAGCTGAATTTGTCTTTTATAAATCTGATAAAACTAAAGACTCTTCGAAGATATGAAGGATGCAATACTACTATACAGGTACTCAAGATTAACATGAGATTGGCCGAAACTGTGTGTGTTATGTCTCGTTTAAACTAATGACTCTTATGAGCCAATTCTTTTTAGTGAATCAAACACGTTTTACTTTGGCTCATGGCACAAAAATCAGTGTAGTTACTGACTGATTGTTTATATCACATGCAGTTACACATCATGAGTTCTGTCACTGTAAACTTTGTGCAAACACACCTTTTGCAAGAATAGGATTTTTTTTTTTTTTTTGATATTCTCATCATTTGGTAAAGGAACTTATTTATCTTTTTTTTTATATATTTCTTCTTCGAAAGTACTGAAGGAATTGTTTGAACCATTAAGGAGCCAGAATTGTTCTGATTGTAAAATTCCTAACCCAAACCTAACCCTATATGCTAAAATTAGGTTCCCACAATGTACGCAAAACTTGACCCACACACACATGCAGACATATTACCAGGAAGTGGTGCTTTCTCTGGTTCTGGATTGGTGTACCAGAGGTGCCAGTCTCGAGGGTACTGCTCAAACGAGGCCATGAGTCCATGGAAATTAATCAGTTTATCCATTTCAACTATGTTGTCCCAGTTAGAGTCCGACAGCCAGCTAGAGCAGGGGTTTTCCATCTGTTTCTCCTTATCCAGAACCTAACACACACATACACACCACACAGAATGCTTTATGTAACATGAGGACTTTTTCATTTTTAAACAAGTCAAGACAATCCTTTCCCATAATCCACTTTCAGAACCAGTACACACACACACACACACAAACACACTCCCCCAGCTCTCACCAGTCCCCCCCGGAGAAAAAAAGCTGTATTCATCAGTGTTGAGCTTCCTGGACGTCCTCCAGGATCTTGGCGCAAATGTGGAAACTGAACAGGAGCTTGTGACACTCAAACAGTCCTCGACAGGTGTATCTGCAAACAGATCAAATACTCTGACATCACTCTGAAAGTCAGCTTAATAAATAATAGATTACATATTGAAATATATTTATTTATATACAGTTTTTTTAAACTATAATAATAATTCACAATATTACTGTTTTTATTGTATTTTAGATCAAATAAATGCAGCTATGGTGAGCTTAAGAGGCTTCTTTCAAAAATCTTACTGATTGGTAGTGTATACAGTACATGTAATTTTCACACAAATATTGAAATAGTTTTTTTTGTTTGTTTTTTGTTACAACTACAATAGTGACAAAAGTACAGTGAAAATACCCCAAAAACTGCACATTAACAAAGTAACACTTCTGTAAATATATGTGTATGAGTGTGTGAATTTGTGTAGACGGCGTTAGTGTGGTGTCTGTTGAGGTTGTTTATCCTCTCCTCCAGTATGTGGCTGCGGGGGCTGCTCTCTATACTCAGGTTGAACAGGTTGATGTAGGCATCCAAAGAGAACTGATACATGGGATCTATATAGCCCAGATCGTTCAGTACAAAGAACAGGATGGACGCCCTCTGGGCGCAGGGGCGGTAGGCCTGAACACACACAAACACACAAAGAGTGGGGTCTATAGCTTTATCTGCCTCTCTTGCTATCAATATCCTCATCTCAGCAGTCTTTTTGCTTTATTCAGAGGTGCAATCTTTAATCCAATCTGGCAACCCTTTCAGCACCCTCCCTCACACCATCTCTCTCTCCTTGACCTCCCCCTCATCCCTCTCTCTTTCTCTCTCACCTCTCTGGCGGTATCGATTTGGTTCTCGGTCAGTTCGCTGATCTCCAGTTGTTCTGCGACCTCTGTGGTCATGACTTTGGAGGTCTGCAGGGTGTTCACCAGCTGAACGTCATCCAGCAGGGAGCCGGACGCCTCATTCAGCAACCTGTACACACACACAAGCAAAATGGATGAGTGCAAAATGTGAGACTTGCTCGTATAAATACACTGTTGATTAGAATGACTGATGTGTTAGTGGCACTAGTATAAAGGTGTTAATGCAGAGCTGTGACATGTGCAAGTGTGTGTGCCGCCCACCGCAGGATCTCGTCCTCCAGCTCCTGCAGTTTCCTCTTGCCAGAGGCGATATTGATCACCAGAGAGTCCTTCTGTTCCTCCAGCTCAGGACGCTCCTTCCTCACCACGATCCCCAGCAGCTGGGCCTCCAGACCCTGACGCACACAGAGTTATGTTTCATCCTCAAAGACCTCTGTCATGGGAACAAGTTCATTAACATACGCACTGACCTGTTCTTTAACAGCAAAGTTGATGATGGTGGTTTTGGAAGAGATTTCAGGAGTGTAATGTGGATTGGACAGTTTGGTGGTCATGTAAAAATGGAATTCAGGACTGTATTCCACTTCTTTATCTCCCAGTCTTAACAAGAAACGCCCACCTGCAGAACACACAGAAGATGTATACAATTTTTCCTCATTCCTTGTGGGATTTAAACCTACAACCTTACCAGGTTTGACCTTGCCAAATTTTACTTTAAAAAAAAAAAACTTTTTTAGCTATTTTACTTCATTATTGCATCATGATTTGTATGATTTAAAGATATATTTCTAACAAAAATTAATTTTCATGTAAAACAAACTTTAAATTAATTTTGCATTATACCTGTAAATTACACTTCTATAACATCTAAAAATCTATTTAATGCTATTGACAGACACATATGTATAAATACAAAACTTGAACCTAAGCAATGCTATCAGCCAATGTTGAGTCGTGTGTTTGTTTGTGTGTGTATAGAGGGGACTGACCAACTCGTGTGAGGGACTTGTTGAGGATGGGGGACAATGAAGGATCTAGTTCCTCTTGGACGTTCTACAAAAGAACCGGGGAACCAAACTGCACTACATTCTCCAGGATCCGCAAAAAATTACCTTCAACCCCTGAGAGAGAGACAACATGAGACTAGAAGAGAACATGAAGGACACACAGAGGACAAGATAATGACATCAACTAAGAAGAAAAAAATTAAAGGTAGCAGAGAGGATAAATATGATTCAAAAGTGATAAATGGACATCGAAGAAAGAAAATGGGATGAGATAGAGACAGAGAAAACCTGGAGGAGGCAGAAAAGAGGCTTCGGCTCTGTCATTTTGTTATTGCTCGTAAATGTCAACGTTTAACTGTAGCGTGTGAACGGCACTCGTCGCTCCAGACACTCACCACTACAGATGAGAAAAGACCTGCAAAGAGGAGGAAAAGGTCATAGACAGAGAGAGAGACGAAGAACAGAGGCTGAAGCTGAACAGCAAATTATCCTGAGAGATGAAACGAAAGTATGTGTCCTTCTGAACACACCTGACAGCCTATTCGCCCATCCATCCATCTATCCTTCTGTGTGTGTCTGTCCGTCGATTCATCTATCCAACTATACATCACATCTATCTATCTATCTATCTATCTATCTATCTATCTATCTATCTGTCTATCTGTCTATCTGTCTGTCTGTCTGTCTGTCTAGCTATCGTTCAGCAAACAAAACCATCCCCGCCCTGGTGCAGAGACACAGAGAGCGAGTGTATTAATGTGCATCTTTGTTCAGAGGGAGTGATATATGGAAGGTGTATTCTGCTGAAGGAGAGCAGGTGAGGAGACGCTGCCTCAAATGGGAGGCAGTTTCTAACTCACAGGAGGATTGAGTTTAGAGTTCTTGTATTCTAAATAAGGGCTCTGAAAACGGCTCGTCTGTGGATTAGACGGTGACTCATGTGATGAGGCATCGTGACTCTGAGCAGGTAATGTTGGCACTGAATGTGGGTTATGTTTTTCTCCACGGAGAAATAGATCTAACACTGTCTAATAATCATGGCAGTCTCAGTTTCTGTCCTGCTCTGATGTCTGTATTCGTTACCAGGACGGTAAAAATAATGTACGGCAAAATAATGTAGTCTGTGTTCAGTACAAGGATTCTATGAACTCTATGTTTGTGTGTGTGAGATATTCACCCTTTTGGACTCCATGTTCTTGATCCACTTTAGCGCTTGTCCTTGAGGGTCCACCATTAGTGGCCATCTGTGGGGAGGGACAGGGAGAGAGAAACATTAGCTCTCACTGTAAATGCACGTCACATTATCCATAAATAGGCTATTTCCTAATAATCCATAATCTCAAAATGCCATTAATCTGTTTGGTGTGTGTGTATGTGTGTGCATGTATGTGTAAGGGAGGAAATTAGCTTTAGCTATAAATGAACAATCAGAGAAAAATGAGCTTACTATTATCTTTAGATAATTATTCTCCAATCACTAATTATTACTGCTCATTATTCATGAGATATCATCATTATTCTAATTAATGTTAAGGGATTGGCTCTCTGGGCCAGACCGGTTGCCACGGGTGACGATGACTCCATTCTCGGTGGAAAAGGCATCAGACAGGAGGCCTTGGATATTCCATTCGCGCACTGTCGTGGGTTTAGACAGGAACATTGCAAAGCTGAACCCCGGAGAACACGGCACCCCCAGTTCTCTCACCTAGAGATGAAAAGAGTAGCAGAGGATTTGGGCAAGGACATATGAATGAGAGGAAAGAGAAATGAAGTGTTAGAGCTTTCACCTGCATAATGCCATAATATTCTAACCTGTGAAGTGTGCAATACTATGCAATACTGAACCAGTATTCAGCACAAAATTACAGTAACTTACAGCAAGTGCTCTAGATGCATCGGATGTTAGTTGACATGTATCAATAAAAGCCATTAGCACCAAGTTTATACTGGGTGCTAAAGACGAGCTAAGACAAGAAGGACAGAATGACAGACAAAACAACAGACAAACAGAATGACATTCAAATCAATAGTCACTGAATGACAGAAAGACAGGCAGATAGACAGACTGACATCTAGAACAACAGAATGATAAAAAGAATGGCAGACAGAACAATAGACAGAATGACAGAAAGACAATGACAGACAGACAGACCGATAAGATAGAAAGGTAGATAGAACATCAGACAGACAGATTGGAGTTAGAATGACAGACAGGTAGATAGATAGATATATTGACAGACAGACAGACAGATAGATAGAGAGATAGATAGATAGATAGATAGATAGACAGACAGACAGACCAATAGATAGATAGAAAGGTAGATGGAACAGCAGACAGACAGATTGGAGTTAGAATGACAGACAGATAGAATTACAGGCAGACTGATAGATAGAAAGGTAGATAGAACAGCAGACAGACAGATTGGAGTTAGAATGAATGACACAGACAGACAGACAGACAGATAGATAGATAGATAGATAGAATTACAGGCAGACCGATAGATAGAAAGGTAGATAGAACAGCAGACAGACAGATTGGAGTTAGAATGACAGACAGACAGATAGATAGACAGACAGATTGGAGTTAGAATGACAGACAGACAGACAGACAGACAGACAGATAGATAGATAGATAGATAGATAGATAGATACAAACAGACAGATTGACAGATCGATACAATGACAGAAAGACTGAGAGACAAATAAATAAGAAAGAAAAAAGACAAGCAAAAAAAAAAAGATAGAATGACAGACGGAATGACAGACAGGTAGACAGAAACCTGTTTCATCCATATATTTGTGACCAGCTCATCTCTGTAGTTGGACAGGAAAGGGCCCATATAGGACAGGAAGGCAGCAGCCAGCAGGCAGTCTCCCGCCAGACAGGAGTCAGGAAATGTTCTTCTCCAGACCCTAAGCCATCACACACACTCACAATCACATCAGAGACCCCTGGCTGCATTTTCACATCCAAGTATAAAACATCAAGGTGACTGGAGAGTGACTTTGTGTGTGTTTGTGCGTACAGCAACTGTCTCCTCCCAGCGAACTCTCTCTCCTGCCAGTCCATACACCAGCTTGCCGGCCCGGTCCAGTTTGAGCTCCATGTCCTCAGATTTCCTCCGTAGCTCCTCTTTCTGGGCCATCTTTTCATCATATTGTCACTTCAGCTGATCCAGTTTCTCTCCTACCTATAGACATACACACAAGCTTTAGCACTATATCACTTGAATAACATTAACAAAGTCACACCCACACGCATGCACAAATATAGTGCAGGACAGACTGACACACGCTGACCTCTCTGAGTTTCCCCTGGGCCTCAGCTAGTGTGACCTGTTTCTCATCCAGCTGAGTCATTGCTCCATGCATCCTGGCTCTCTTTGGCTCAACCACCGTGTAGATACGGCCGTATACCTAATACATACATACACAAAGGTATGAGAACATTAAAAAAAAGTTTCAGTGTCAAGGCCCCTTTACACCAAGAATGATAACTTTAACAATATCTAAAAAATGGCTCAAACTCTAATGGTGCAGAATTCAGATTACAGAAATTTCAGATAAATTTTGCAGGCAAAAAAATGTCCATTGTCAATAGTATAGCAAGAAGTACAACTCAAACAATAGTCACTTTAAAACCAAGCAATCTTCTGTTGGCAAACATAGCAAATTTGCATGAAAAAACTTAAACCAAAGCAAAATCTGTGGGGAACTTTTTCACTCTCACACAAAACTCTTGATAGCACATATTTCTACTGAAATTAAGAAATGGTAGATGTGACCGCACCTTAGATGAACCCACTTTTTCAGGAAAGATATAGGAATTTCTGTAGGAGCGATTGTTTTACCAGCTGATGAACAATAAAAACATTGAAAGCCAATAAACATCCACCCTTCAGCATGAAACAGAAATTGCGATTGTCTTTTCTTCCGTTGTGACGCATATCTAAGAGAAACAGCTTCTTGAATGAACATTTTTGTTTGTTTGTTTGATTTTGTCTATTGGAAATTGATTGGATGGTCGTTGTTTACTAATTACTGCGATCTCATATAAGTGACAGGTTGCTGGAGAGGAGAATTTATTGCATTCATAATTCATAAATCAGTGCAGTCATTGCACTGATGCACACATCATCATAGACAAGATATCGTTGTGATAGGGAGGGGAAGTTAATGTGCACAGATAAATCATTTATAATAAACACTGAAATATTACATAAAAAAATGAAAGATCTACAATAAGAATTGTCCATTTTGATTTCATGGTGACTTTAAAGCACTTTGAATAAACCATTGGTGCTGATGGTAATATGTTTTTTTTCTTGGTGTTTTTTTCATAACAAGGGCAGCAGAACAGCATTTGGGTGTCGAAAGTGTTGTAATTGTGTAACTCATGATTGCTGTACCTCCATGGCCCTCACCCACATGCAGCGAGTGAGACCCGTCCAGTGATCTCAGGCTGGAAGTCGGGCTGCGTGCTGTACTGTCCAATGGTCTTCAGCACGCAGTCGGAGATGTTGCCCTTATCAAAATTCCCCAACTGCTTAATGAAGTTGGCCTCTCCTAAAACAAATGGCTTGAATTCAGCCTCATGCAAGCACATATTTAATTTTTTTGCTGCAATCTGTTCTGTGGTTATGTGCTTTCTACCACATTGTGCTGACCTTTTTAAATGTATCCTGGCATGCTAATGAATCACCCAACTCTTCCCTTTCTCTGTTTGGCTCATGTGATTTTGGTTATACAGTAGTCTGGTATGGATTTCATGCCTGAGCCAGTGCCTGAATCCATGTGTGACATCAGCGTGATGGAGTGATTTAATAAAGACCTGGAACTTTCTCTTTCTCGTACCCATTTGTCTCTTGGCCTCTGCCCAAGTTGGATCACATCCTCTGAGGATCATAACTGCCTGCATGACGGTTTCCACAAGAGCTGGAGGCCTGCCATAAGACTTGATATCCATCATATCTTTCTTATTCAGCGACTCCAGAGCCTGAAGACAGTCCAACAAGATTACCACAGTTTTTTCACGTGCTGATGAAAACATTATGTATCACATATTCAGATAGCTGTATTATATTGTACTGAAAGTAATAGTCGCATGCATTCAGAATGACCTTCATGGCTTCCTCTAGAGCATGAAGTGATTCATCTAGGTCTCTCTGAGTGTTCTCAGCCATGGCCTTACACTTGATTTCTTCTGCTTCTATTTTCTCACTGTGAGCACCCACCGCCTACACAGACACGCACATTAAGACACACACCAATCTTAGAAGGTTATAAATATTCCAAGAATGCACGCTACAAAAAAACAACACACAAATGCACACAGACACAGATCATCTTACCAAACACAAACATCAGCATGCAATAACAAAAAAAGAGGATTGCTGAGCAGTATGACGGTATATACCATCTGATGGCAGAAATGTGTCAACAGGTAAAGAATCTGCTGTACCATTTATAAAGCAGTACATCTAAGCATATTTCTGATTTATTATAAATATATATATATATATATTCTATATTATAATATATTAAAAGTCTTTGTGTTTAACTCTAATATTACAAAGTTAAACTGTTTGAAAATATTATCTTTTTGTTTGTGTCAAAAAAAGATGAATTCCTTTTAAGTCAAGTCAAGTCAAGTCACCTTTATTTATATAGCACTT
>NW_015555837.1:0-2281 GCF_001515605.1 Sinocyclocheilus anshuiensis
AAAAATAACTGATCATTTAAATACAAAAAAAAAAATAAACAAAAAAAAAATTACATAAGTAAACATTTTATAAACTTAATAAACAGATTAAAATGCAAAAGAATTATAAAGAACAATAGGTAACACTTTACAATAAAGACTAATTAGTTAACCTTATAGTAGACCGGTAAATAGATTGGGGAGATAGACCAGTCGAGAGGGGCAGTGTTTGAAATTTTAACCAGTTGATGGAAAAGTATTCTTAAAATTTATTCTAAAAATCTAAATTTGTAATAGAGTTATTCACAGTAATTTTGAAGTGCCCACTATAACAATATATTCCTTATATCGTAATAAGGGATAGTTCCCTCAAAACTGAAACTTCTGTCATCATTTACTCACTCTCATGTTGTTACTTGTTACAAAGACTTTCGTTCATCCTTGGAACACAAATGAAGATATTTTAAATAATCAAATTTTTGTCCATCCACTGAAAGTACACTCAACCAAAATATTCCAGTTCAAAAAGTGCATAAAGACAGAAAATTTATCCTAAAGCTTTTATTCACATACAAACATTAATCATCCAAATACATAGAGTACATCAAATGTAGTAAACAGAATCTCAAACATGCTTGAGAACCAATTAGGTGTCTTAAACCACTCGAATCATATGAATCATATGAACAATGTCTTTATGCACTTTTTGAAGCTAAAAGACTGGTTGCCTGGATAGACAAAAATTAAGACAGAATATTAATTTTCATTTGTGTTCTAATAATGAATCAGTTTTATGGGTTTTTAACAACATAAGATTTTCATTTTGGCTGAACTAATGCTTTAAAAAGTCTTTACAAAGAAAATGAAATGGTCTAATGAATGATTTCTTTTATGTGAAGGTTCATTGCGAGGATCAGTCCTGTCAACAGCACTTGCTCTGCAAAATTCCAGATCAGCAAAGGAAGTGGGAAGATGGTGCAAAGGAGAAACTCTGGCCTGAACCCTCATGTGTCCTCCTTCATTAAAGAATTTGTGGATTTCAGCTGGCAGCTTTGAAAAAAAATAGTCCATGCTTCTTGTGTGTAACAAAAGTTTGAGTTATTTTTGAAGATTCACTATCGCCACTATTCACTATTATCATAATATGTTGTGCTTAGGATAAATTTTAAATCAGCAAAAGAAGTGGGAAGATGGTGCAAAGGAGAAACTCTGGCCTGAACCCTCATGTGTCCTCCTTCATTAAAGAGTTTGTGGATTTCAGCTGGCAGCTTTGAAAAAAAATAGTCCATGCTTCTTGTGTGTAACAAAAGTTTGAGTTCTTTTTGAAGATTCACTATCGTCACTATTCAGTATTATCATAGTATGTTGTGCTTGGGATAAATTTTAAGAATTTTACCTATAATAGTTAGAATAGTATGTAATATATATATATATAATAGTTTGTAACAATGTTTTGTTTGAGTCTTAACTGAATCTGTGAAAATATTAAAATGTTAATGCAAGGATTACAATTGAACAATTAAAAATTTTTTAAGTTACACAGTTGTCATTGCTTATTTTCATAAAATAATTAAATTATTTTTTTTCTTGTATTTCAATACGTTACTGAAGAAAAGACCATAAAATTACTGTATATTTTACAGTAAAAACTACAAGTACAGTATACATACTGTAAATAAATTTACAGCAAGTTAAATTATACTGTAATTATTAATACAGTACTTTTACTGTAAGTTTAATTTACAGTAAGTTACTGGCGAACTGCTGCCAGTAAGTTACTGTAATTTCTACAGGAAATTTTTAACAGTGTATGTGCTTATATGGGCTCCTTATATCATTTGGTTCTTTGGTGTCCTTTTGGAGTTTCTAAGTGTCCTTTTTTGGAAAGACATCTACATTTATCTTGAAAAAAGCTTGCAGAAAATACAGATTTTTGAGAATCACCCTTCAATCTTTTGGCTTACTTTGCTGGATATAGCAAATAATGATGACAAAAACCTTTGAAACAAGATAAATGGTCTCTGCTTAATTTCATGAAGTGTGCGATTAATCGCGATTAATCACAGAAAAAGGGTGTGATTAATTAGATAAAAAATTGTAATCGATTGACAGCGCTAATTTTAATTTATATATACTATCCATGTTATACTCCATTTAAATGTATTTTATTTTTTATTTTAATTTATATGTGACCCTGGACCACAAAACCAGTCATAAGGGTCAATTTCTCGAAATTGAGATTTATACATTATCTGAAAGCTGAATAAATAAGCTTTCCATTGATGTATGGTTTGTTAGGATA
>NW_015555837.1:2382-3601 GCF_001515605.1 Sinocyclocheilus anshuiensis
GAGATACAACTATTTGAAAATCTGGAATCTGAGGGTGCAAAAAAATCAAAATACTGAGAAAATCGCCTTTAAAGTTGTCCAAATGAAGTACTTAGCAATGCATATTACTAATCAAAAATTAAGTTTTGATATATTTACGGTAGGAAATTTACAAAATATCTTCATGGAACATGATCTTTACTTAATATCCTAATGATTTTTGGCATAAAAGAAAAATCAATAATTTTGACCTATACAATGTTATTTTGGCTATTGCTACAAATGTACCCCAGCGACTTAAGACTGCTTTTGTGCTCCACGGTCACATATATGCTACACATCATATTTTATAATTTTTATTTATTTTATTTTAATTTAATTTACATATACTATACTGGCTACACTTCATTTAAAACTTAACTTAATTTTTTTATTCTAATCATTTTATAAATTGTATTTATTTCACAGGTATTTAATTTTTATTTATATGTGCTATACATGCAATAATTTATATCTATTTAACTAATTAAAATGTACATTTTCTACTTCTAAACATTTTGGAAATATTTTATTTAAATTTAATTTATTTTGTTTTAATTTATATGTACTATATACATACTATATGCATCTTAAACTATGTTATACATTCTTTAATGTTCAATAAAAACGTGGACATGAATTTCTGTTATTCATGTTATTTATTTTCATGAATTTCTGTTATTCATATTCTGTTATTCAATGTGTAACATTTTGTCTGTTTTTAGAAGCATTAAATACACAAAATTATGTCTCTAATTATTATTATTATTATTATTAATCATTTTTAGTAATTATTGTTTCGTACCATTTGTATATTTAATAATGAGAAAATTCATACATTTGCAATCATGCAAGTGGTCAGCCACGAGCCAGGGCCCACCAGGGGGGCTTTAACAAACTTACAACATGGCCTCAAGATGAGTTAAATAATTTAAAATATGACAAAACAAGCAGTAAAAGAAGACAAAACAATAAATAAATAAATAAAATAAGATTCCCTATTTCTTATTATATCTTCAAAAACCTGGATAAATATTTTAAAAGTGTGATCTCTAGATTTAGAAAGGTCATGATAATTCAAACAATATTTTAATGTTTTGAATATTTTTTTAAAGTCAAACTAAAGTCAAGGTCCTTTAAAGGGGTCATATGACGCTTTTTTAAAGATCATTATTTTGTGTATTTGGTGTAACAGAATATG
>NW_015555837.1:4120-17254 GCF_001515605.1 Sinocyclocheilus anshuiensis
ATCTTCTTTATGCACCAAGAGCTTGTAACACTCCAAAGAGAAAGGAACAATTGAAATCGCATCATATGACCCCTTTAAATATTGTTGAGGGCAAAGTGGACACTTGGAGTCAAAAGCCTGAAAAGCACTGATCTATACACCAAACACTGAATTCTTTCAATCTGGCAACACAATGAACTTTATCAAATAGTTGTTGCAATAGTGTAATTCGTCCCTTTACCCTAGTGCCTATTCATAATGACGACACGATGAGGAGTTTGATATCTACCTTACATGGACCTACAGTTCACATAATCACATGTCGACCTACAAACAGAAGTGTAAGCTAGTTCTAGTTAACTTAGCGATGCTTAGCTTCACTCGCTGCGGTTCAGGTACATGATGACAACATGTGTGCCTTTAAAACTTTGCAAATGTGAATATCATGCAGATTCATATTAGAGCAGTTTGCTCGGAGTTCTGTGTGTAAAAACGCTTGATGCATCGGGCCAGTGGCGCAATGGATAACGCGTCTGACTACGGATCAGAAGATTCCAGGTTCGACTCCTGGCTGGCTCGGTTCTTTTGAGCTAAGATTCGCGAGTTCATTTGGGTCACGTTAAACAGGATACTCCGACAAACACTTTAGGGAACGGATGCGGGACACACCTAAAGAGTTTATGTGAAAGTTCAAGTTAATATGTGTCACTGCAGGATATCATAAAAAACAATCGTTAGATCTTGACTGAATAATTCCTTTTTGTTTAAATACGTTTCGCCAATGTTTTGTTTATCCGCAACACAGTGAAAAACGTCACAGCTTTGGGATAAACTAATACGATTTAAACCAACACCAAATGTAAAAGGTAGAGCAAAACAGCTAAAATGATTTTATAACGAAATGAAGTATTTTATAATTTTCTGATTTGAATCTATTGCAAGAAGACGCCGCGAGAGGGCAGTAGACTCGCACTCAAAATCTACAACAAGGTTAAAACTTTGTTTTGGGTCACATTTTGGCGTTTTTTAATGTATTTTTTATTAAGAACATTATATAGACAAAGATAAAAGCAGTCACAATGTAGAACAAATAAACAAAAAAAAAAGAAGAGAAGAAGAAGAAAAAAATAACAACTACAGGGTACAAGACGGGTATATAACTAATCACAAAATATCTCATCAAAAGAAAAGATTAAAAGACTTTCAATTGTTTTTAAAGAATTCTTGTTACACGAGTTAAAGATAGTCCCAAAGTAATGCTGCAATTCAGCAAGCAAAACATAAAAAAGTGGTTTTTGACCTGAAACGTTACATTTATGTATATAAAATTTGAATAAAATAAAAATATTAAGTAAGTATATTTTGTTTTTCAGTAAATGTTCCTTTCTCCAATAAACAATTCCAAACAAAACATATTCCCAAAGTAAAGAAAAATCCTTATCAATATTCTCAGTAACAAACAGGGAAAAGTCTTTCCACAATCATTTAGAGTAATGGCAAAGCCAAAATAAATGCACAATAGTCTCTGGGTGCTGTTTGCAAAAAGAACAATTTGTATCAATATCTTTTTTGAATTTCTTTAAGAAGGTATTAACAGGATATACACGATGGACAATACGAAAGGAAACTTCTCTTCTCTTATTAGTAATCAAGTATCTATTTGGAATCAGCCACATTTTCCTCCAGGCAATATCAAAAACAAAGGCATTCCAATAAACTGTCACATTTGGAATTGAAACATTTTCCTTGAGAAATAATAAACGTATTGATCTATTAGAAGAAGTGGATGAAAAGCAATATGTCCCCACCATTTGGGTCTAAAGAAGGTAAAATAGAAGGGTAGGGGATACGTTGAAATAGTCTAATAACTCCAGATGGTATGGCATCGAATACAATAGCTAATTCTTTAGGGGTAATAGAAATGTTAAAACGATGAAGAAATTCCTCATAGTTTAATAAAAGGCCATTTGCTTTAAATAATTGACTTACAAGCAAAATATCTGCCTCAAACCAGCGCTGGAAGAAAAGAGATCTGTTTTTATATAGAATATCTCTGTTATTCCATATTAAATATTTACGAGGAGAAAAGTTGTGCTTGTATAGAAGAGACCAGGCGAAAAGGACCTGCTTATGGAATTTAGATACTTTAGCTGGTATTTTTTCAACATTATAATTACAAAGCAATACAAAATTAAATCCACCAAATTTGGAGAAAATATATTGTGGAATAAAGTTCCAGACTGAGGTTGGATTTTTGAGAAAGTGTTTGGCCCAATTAATTTGAAGAGTATTATTAAATGTTGAGACCACCATTTTTATAAGTATTCAAAACAACAGATTTCTTGATATAATGTATGCCATTTTTCCATATGAAATTAAATCACATTTTGTCAATGCTTTTGAGAATGTTGTTATCACGATGGAGAGACTGAGCAGCGTATGATAATCTGGAGATTCCCTCCCCTTTGGCAAGCAATATTCTTCCCCTCAGAGATAAGTCTCTCTGCAGCCATAAATTACATTCTCTTTGTGTTTTCTCAATAATTGGGGAAAAATTGAATACACATCTATCATTTTGATTTTTACATATAGAGATACCTAAATAAGATGTCTTCTCTTTAATTGGAATATTATTAATTGTAGAAAGGTTGCACTCTTTAATTGAAAGTAGTTCACATTTAGACAAATAAAAAAAAAGACCAGAAGCTTTAGAAAATCTTTCAACAGTGCAGATTGCAATAGGGACGCAAGAGGCATCTCTTAAAAAAAGAGCAGTGTCATCTGCTATTTGGCTGATCTTTATTTCTCTTTCTGCAGTGAGAATCCCTTTCGAGTATACTTTTATTAATATAGTGTGAGAAAATGGCAAGGAGGAAAAGATAGGGTGAGATAGGGCATCCTTGCCTGATGCCCATCTGAAGGGTGAATCTGGGTGACAAACCAAAACTACATTTCAGTGAGCAATTACTATTAGCATAAAGTGTCCTGATGGCATTATAAACAAAAAATCACCAAAACCAAATTTTCGAAGGCAACGGAAAATAAAAGCATGCTCCACAGTGTCAAATCATGCCTTGTAGAAGTCAACAAAAAAAAAAAACTTTCCTCTGAAATCAAATCAGAATAGTCAAGGATGCTAAAATTAATCTGATGTTATTAAAAATGTGCCTATTTTTATTTTTTTTATAAATCCAGATTGAGATTCATCAATGAAATAGCTCATCACTTTCTGTAATCTTTGGGCAAAAATTTGAGCTAGAATCTTGTAATCAGTGTTAAGTAAACAAATTGGACTCCAATTTTCAATAAGCAGCGGATCCTTTTGGGGTTTTGGAATCAGAGTAATCACACCCTGCATGTGTCAAGCTAGGAGGAAGAGATGTTCTCAGTATACTCTCTGCATAAACTTCTGCAAGAAATGGAGCTAAGGGTTCAGAGAAGGCCTTATAAAATTCTGCTGTAATACCATCATTCCCCGGAGATTTGTCGATTTTAAGATGATTAATAGAATCAATGATTTCTTTAAGGGAAACAGGTTCATCACACCGATTTTTGTCATCTACCTCTATGGTATTCAGGTCAACTATTGAGTCTAAAAATGAGGATGTGTCATCCTCATCGAACCTAGAGGTATATAACAACTTATAAAACTTATAGCAATAATTAGGAATTGTCTTGGGGTTATCTGTTACTTATGATACCATCAGCATTGAGTTTAGTCATGCTATTATAACTGGCATTAGACTTTTCTCACCTGAAGAAGTATGCAGAATTTTGTTCGCCTTGCTCCATTCCATCTCCTCCTAGATCGCACAAAGGTGCCTTCAGCTTTACATTTGTAAATATCATCAAGCTGGTTCTGTAATTTAGAAAGCAAAGCAGTTTCAACATTTGAGAGATTTTCAGGGGGCCTCTGAGTAACAACAGCAATTTCACTAATTACTGCCTCTTCCACCGCTTTCCTAAGCTTGGCTAGCGCACTCCCACATAGCTTCTCATAAATGTACCAATATCAAATTTTAGTAACTCCCAATTATTACTAAAAGAGCGTTCCCTTACTGCTTTTTCCCAATAATGGTTAATGAAATAATTAATTCTAAGCTTAACGGTATTATGAGATTAAAAATCTAGCTCAAAGCTTGATTTGTATATAGATAGCCTTATGGTCAGTTAGGGGAGTTGGGAGAATATCAACTAAAGTACTGGGAATGTCTGTAGATTTAGAGATCAGCCAAAAGTCTATACGGGAGAAATGAGAAGCAGCCTTGTTGCTCCAGGTAAATGCTTTAGTATTAGGGAATTTGGACCTCCAGACATCAATCAAATCAAGTCTCTCCATGAATTGTTTAAATTTTAAATTAAGTGATGAGGGTCGGCCGGGAGGCCATTTATCAAGAGCACTGTCAATTGCAATATTGAAATCCCCACCTATAACAAGCAGAGAGTTTGGGAATTTTTTCAGCCAGTATAGCAGTCTGCTTTCTATAAACTCAAGAAAACTAGCATTCTCAGACCTTGAATTAAATCCATGAATATTGGCCATAATAATAAAAGTTGAATTATGATCAATGACATGACACAAAAAATGTCCATATGAATCACAGTCCCGAGTGTAATATATTCCCTTTAAATGCATTTCTTAGAGTAGTAACTCCTGCAGAGCGTTCAGACATTTATAGTGTAGTTTGTAAAAGTTAGTTTCGCAAAAAAAAAATGTACGTTTTTTCTTTAAAGATTACACGAAGCGAAACGCATTCAAACAATAAATCAGTTCACATGAGTTCAAAAGTCTAATATTACGTGAAATAATGTGAATATTAACATGCCTATTTATGTGAGTATCCATGCCCGAGTCTATCAGCGGCCGCAAAATATAGGCTCGCGAATCTTAGCTCAAAAGAACCGAGCCAGCCAGGAGTCGAACCTGGAATCTTCTGATCCGTAGTCAGACGCGTTATCCATTGCGCCACTGGCCCGATACACAGCGTCCTTTAAAAGAGGGCATAACTAACACAATTGACAAAGCCAACATTTCTATTTAACATTTAAATGACATTCATTCATATTTACACGTTGTAAAACAATGTATTAAGCTCATTTACCAGAATCAAATGTCGTTTGCAATCATTTAAATCAATTTTACGTAAGTATATGCACAATTTCGGAAATATTTTACATTTAACATATCATTCCTGAATTAATATAAAATGTGAACCCAGTATCGACTGGATAAAACTCATTTTAAAACGATTAAGAGCCAAACGATTCAGTAACAAGTGTGAACTTCGGTGTCCACGTGTTCAGAGCAGCACACGGACTGAAGATTTCTGCTTAATAATCATGGCAACATCCATACACGAGACAGTCCTCATAGGAATATGTGATGGAGTTATTGACAAGAAGAAAAACACATCTTATTGCACGAACAAAATTGGAGATAGACCGGTAAGGAAACGTAATTTGTACATATCCTCAGGGTTCGTGTCATGCTAACTGTAGTTAGCTAAGGTCTTTGCTTGATAGCTACTTTATTATCTTGTAGTTGATTCCCCATGTACACAGACAATATTTTTGACGAGTACGCGAAATGAAATCAGATTTCTGTGCTTGCGTAAGTGAAGATTAAAAAATGAGATTTATAAAAGTGTTTAAAAGTAAGCTATCGCTAGCCAGTTGGCTAACTAGGGGGCTAAACATACGCACATGTAAGATTAATCTCTGTCATGACAAACCACTTTATTTGATTTATTATGTGTTTTACAGTGAGGATAGTTGATTTTTTTTTGCACTGTTGTAGTAAAGTAATTTTAATCGTATATTGTCGCTATAGTCAAGAGTTCCCGTAAGTTAGTATGCTGTGCATCGGGCCAGTGGCGCAATGGATAACGCGTCTGACTACGGATCAGAAGATTCCAGGTTCGACTCCTGGCTGGCTCGGTTCTTTTGAATGTCGAGTTA
Source organism: Sinocyclocheilus anshuiensis (assembly GCF_001515605.1). Lineage (NCBI taxonomy): Eukaryota > Metazoa > Chordata > Actinopteri > Cypriniformes > Cyprinidae > Sinocyclocheilus > Sinocyclocheilus anshuiensis. The sequence goes on from NW_015555837.1 coordinate 10,058, forward strand.
GTCTGAATCATTTTAATATTCAGGTGAATAAATGGGCGCGCAATTCAAATGATTCCTTTTTTTTTTTGCACGAGGACAAGGAGCAATACATAATATAATTATAAATGAGCTAAGTGTCAATTAAGTGGTCAATAATGGTTAACAATTCAAAAAAAAAAAAAAGACGTAAAATCACACGTTTTATAGTTAAAGCATTTCTCGGAAAGTATTATTATAATATATAATATCAAAATACTAAGCATCTTGTGCTGTTTTCATTTTGTGGACAATACATGGGTAAAGTAATCAAAATCTGATTTACGGATAATTATGAATTATGAATAAATAAGTAATTATGAATAAACTATGATATTCTATAAGCTAAACTGAGCAACATTCATATTCAATATTTATACAGTACATGACATAGAATCATATTTGCAAGTTGTTCAAACAATATATGCATTCCATTTATCTGAATCAAATGTCATTTAACATTACTGTTAAAATCTTTTACATCAAACACAAATAATTTCTGATTATCTATTGAATACAGACCAGTATCGAGTTGAGTTTTAGTTGCCACATGTTCAGAGAAGCATATTGACTGACAAAAAAGTAAGAAAAAAAAGTTTTATAGTTTCAACGAGTATTAATATAATCTATAACGTATCTATAACTATATATGTTTTGAGGTCAGTATCGCAAAAAATGAAACATGTGCTTTCTAATTTTGTGAATATAATGCCTTGCCAAAAAAAGCATATCAATCATTTAAATTTTTTTTATATATATTTGGAACATATAACAAGATGTGTATTTCTAAGTATATTAAAGTTAAAGAATTTGCAGTTATCACAATAGGTATGCATAATATCTCAAATAATTATGAATTATGAATAAATAAAATTAGTAAAGTTATTGTGTGTCTATTGTTATTATACATTATGTATTCATTTTTATTTTGTGTTGTGAAACGTTGTAGCACTTGTGTATGAGAGAAAGGCACATTACAATTTTTTTTTATTGTTATTATTATTAAAAATAATATAATTGTATGGTTGCATCCAAGGGATGATGTTTAAATTGAAAGTTTTTATTAAGTTTACATACATATATCGAGAGGTGAGAACCAGAAGGGCGTAAGTGACATTTTTGGTGAAATGGAGATATATATATATCAAATGAAAGCTCTTAATGAGCTCTTTCTACTGGCAAAAGTACTGTCATCCATGAGTGTACACATTTTTATTATAAGCAATTGACATCAGTACACAAAGTCAGATCAAACTGGTGAAATTTTTGTTTGGGCTCTCCTGTAAAGTTGGTGAAATGTCACTTGCGCCTTTCTGGTTCTCACCCCTCGATATATTTTTATCATTACAGGACCTGCTTCCAACAATCCCTCTCCAGTGTCCCATATGCAGTCTGTGTCAGAGAGGCCTGTCCCACGTGGTGCAGGTCTACTGCCCTCTTGCGGCGTCTCCTTACCACAGAACCATCAGTGTATTTGCCTGCACCAATCCACAGTGCAGTGGCAAATCAGAGAGGTAACAGCTTGTCATTTTAGATTAAGGCATTATTTACATTTCAAATGTGTTCTGTTTCCATAACTATTCCTTAAAACCTTTCATTTTCGGACAATCTGACCATGTCGCCTGTATACATACATACCTAGCTGGATTGTCCTGCGCTCTCAGTGCTTGGAGGATGACATCAAAGCAAGACAAGACAACAAAACCACAGCATGTACAGAATCTGCAATGTCCAGGACAGACTGGTGTGATGAAGCTGATGACTGGGGGATGGACGATGAAGAGCAAGAGAAAGCGGCTGAACGGGACGTACAAATGCCAAATGACAGTATCGGTGAAGGAAATGATGTCAGCCGCAGGCTTCAGGACCTGTGCATTGATGGAGATCATCAAAGTGCCCTCCAACCCACCGATGTGCCCCTTTTCCAGCCGTTCTACATGAGCGTTATGGAGGAAACGGACTTGGATGGATTTCTTGATACGGATCATGAAAACGAACTGCTTAGAGCGTATGAGGAGAGGGAGGGAGTGCTTGTCGCGGAGATTCAGAGGTCAGGATTGATTCTACAACAGAAACTACAGATGAATGCTTCACTACATGGATACATGTAGGTGTAAATTGTCTATTAGTCACCTCAGTTTCTGTACTTTTTTCAGTTGTGAAAGTGGGGGAGCCACTCAGGAGGAATACGAGAAGGCCACAGCCAAGCATGGAGATGAAGTGTTCATCAGTTTCATGAAGAAAATCTCTCTTTGTCCTGAACAAGTGTTACGGTGATTGAATATGTTTACACTGATGTTCAGTCAAATGCTCCAGACTGCAACTAAAATGGTCAATTGAATTACAAATTTGCTAGAATCATTTAAAATGTTCAGTTTATGAAAAATTTGTGTTGATATGCATTTTCATCAGAATTCATCTTGTTGTTTATACATGCATGATAGTGCAGGGTTATTATCATTAACTAAAACCTAGGGATGTAACGATTCACTCAACTCACGATTCGATTCACGATTCGATTCACAATTTTTTTTTTTTACAAAATGAGATTTAAGACAAATGATAAATTAAATGTGTCCTTTTATTATTGCTTGGACAAAATGCTGCACATTTCTTTGTCAAATTGAAATATAACACTATAATAATATACTAATATAGCACTTGCATATTATTGCTCTTTTGTTGGTTTTGATTGCTTCTATTGTCCTCATTTGTAAATCGCTTTGGATAAAAGCGTCTGCTAAATTACAAAATTTAAATATAATGTAAATCGATTTTCAACCGGCTCGCGGTTAATCGTTACATCCATACTAAAACCATAAAAAAATTCTCATTTTTTGAAATAAAATAAGCATTAACTGAAATAAAATATTTCAGCTAGTTGCCAAACTATCTAGAAATGACAAAATCGCACAATAAAAAAATCGCAAATGAAAACAATGTATAAAAATCGAATTTAAAATAATAACAAAAATATATTTATTTCTAAATATATATGAATTTAAAATATTCACATTCAAAATATTCATAGAAAATAATTTAATAATTTAAAATAATAAATATGTATGAGTTTAAAATCATAACGAAAACCACAAGAGTGTATCAGTGATACTAAGACAACACTGTGGCAGTGTTTGCTACAGCAGCAATGAACACAACACGAGCTGAGTTGTCTGATTCACCAACAAATGACGCTTACGAACTGGTCCTTTTTTTAAGGAGTCAGTTAAAAAGATTCACCAGACAGCCTCAAAGTCATTTATGAGTCAGCTTTTTGAATCAAACTACTTCGGTTAAAGGGGACATCGGATTAAATTTTCACTTTTTTGGCGTGTCTGCCAGCTCAGAAAAGCTGAAAAGAAAACCCGCAGCCAGTTTGTTATGGGTTGAGTCTGAAACTGTCATCCAGCGAGCTGTTTCAGTTTGCAGCCGGGTTCTTAAAAATGTGGGAAGAATTGGAACTCAAGCAACATTTCATGTCCATTTACTGAATTATTTTGGTAAGCTGCTGTAAAATATTGTGCAATGTACAATTAATAATAATTATCTCAAAATAACCCTCTGATCCTGCATCCTGTCAGGATATATTTTGTGATAATGAATGGCTGACTGTACATCTTAATATATATTTTTTATGTTTATATTCTAAGATTTGATTTGTTTTTAATTTTTGACTGAACTATTCCTTTAAATTTACAGGAATCTGAGGAAACTTCTGAAATTATTTGACAGTAATCTAGCCCCTTTAATCTGAAATATTCTGTTCTGAATGATTACCATATTCATGTACAAAGGTGAGTGATAATTAAGAATAGATTAGATGGATATATGTGTATGTGTGCTTTGAATGGAAGTAAAGTCAGAATGGCAAGATATTGTTACCGATAAATGAGCATTCATGACATGCACATGTGCTATGAATAAAAATAAGGGCATTTGCATTGTACATGTGCTAAAAGTCATGGCTTTGTCGATTTCTCCCAGAGTATTTACATAAAAAGAGAAATCATAAACCTGAATACTGTAAAACTCTTTATTTCGCCGTCGTAGAACAGCCGCCACATTCTGTGCGCATGCGCAGTGAGAGCAGCGAGCGGCTCGGGCTTTTCTCTCGCGAGGAAGGACGCCATTATCGGATCCTCACAAACAACACGAGAACTCCTCATTCACACGGTAATATAAACCCCTCAGACAGGCGACACCTCCTGCTCTCCGCGGTCTGCGAAATATCTCGCTGTGCATTAAAGAAATACACTTTATCCTGCTGTCCTCGCCTCAGCTCTGTCTTGCGCGCCACGAAGGGCACAAATGAGGCCTGTTGCGTTTCTCCGCTGCTGTTTTGAGCTGTTGGTTAGCAGGCGAGAGCTAACAGGCTACATGAGCGCGTTAGCTGCAGTTTGCTAACGGGGCTAAAGCACTGGGTTTATTACTAAACTATTAGAAAATTCGCGCGATGAAAGAGTGTTTTCTGAAACGGGGAAGCGTCGCTATTTTTGGTTTGTCCAAACAGTGAGTGCTCAATAGAGCTGAACTAAATTAGGTCTTGTAACCTGGTTATAATCTCAGCAGCAGCGGTTGCATGTTTACTGATAGAGACATGCATGCACATCTTAAAAGTAACGTTACCGCGGTATGGATGTGTTTTAGGGCATGTAACGTTACTATGGTAATACCGTGTACCAGAGTAATCTTTCCATACCTTGGTGAACTGTGTAAATATTGTAGTCTTGTGTTTTGGACAAGATCGAAATAGCATGTCAGTACCCTGATGCCTCTATGGTATTAACACGACTGTACCATGGTAAAAGGTCGAGTTACCGCTGTAATGACTTGAGAATAGCAGAGTGGTGATGGGAAACTGGGTATCATTATGGATAAATGATATGATATATGTTAAATAATCATTCATTCTTACGATAGATACACACACTAGTCGTCAAAATTTTGGAATACATTTTTTTAAAAATATGTTTTTAAAGAATTATCTTGTTGGCCGCTGAAAATTCCGTTTTGCCATCACAGGAATAAATTACATTTTAAAATCTATTAAAGTAGAGGATCAAATAAATGCAACCTTGATGAGCATACAACACTACTTAAAAAAAAAAAAAAAATTCTAATAATTATGAAACTGAATGTGTACCAGGCACTAATTTATGATATTTAATTAATAATGATAATAATAACAATTTAAGAATAGTAAGTATTCTTAAATTGTGTATTTATTACTTTTAGTTATTTATTTACATTTTTTCCCCCAGTGTCTCTTCAAAAATTGCAATTAATTTTATTTGTGTTTCAATAACGGGCAAAACAAGTGTAGGGTCACCTTCAGTACCACAACGCCCCTTCAGGGGTCTCGGCTGTCTTTTTGGCGGGTTTTTTATTTTTTTTTGCCAAGGACACAACGGTGCCTGCATGTAAAAATCACACATTTGCCTTGTTGTGGCTTATAATATAAATATTAAAATATTAAAAACACTTTCCATGAAAATGAAGGAAATAAATGAAAGTTGTTAAACCTTCCCAAAATAATAACAAATTAGCAAACAATTCATATAACATTTACATCAGTGTTCATTTAGTATTATTGAGATATGAATGAGATTTTTTGAAGGCGTTTCTGTTTTTGTATTTTCTGATTTCATTTCAATTTTAAGTGAAGTTTTAGTAATTTTGTTGTGTGTTTTTGTCATTTATTTATTTAAATAAATGTTTATATAGTTTTTATTCATTTTTATTTCAGGTTTAGGTTTATTTATTTAAATTAAATTAAAATGAAAAAATGTTGCTTTGGCAACTACCAGAGATAAAATAAGTTTATTTTATTTTTTATTTCACTTAACTATTTTATTTCAAGTAATGCGCATTGGATTGAAGAAAAGTGCATGATAAATAAAATGCATTATTATTATTAATGCAAATGTTTTTTATGGTTTTAGTTTTTTTATGGTTTAGTTTAGTAGACTATAATAACCCTGATATTATATTGATATTACACTAGCAACCCCCAGTTACTTATCAATGACATCTTTCTGAAACGCAGGTTTGAATGATGGCAGAGCAAGATTTGGTGGAGATAGTCCAGATCGCAGTGGCAGATTTGAATCATGAAGAACACCAAACAGGTGAGTCCTCCTCTGAATCAATAAACACATCCGTTTAATGGGTCATGCTGGTAGTGTTTGGGGTTTTCCACAGTGCTTTTTTTCCCCCTTAAACTAGATGTCCTGGAGAATAATGAAGACGCTGATCAACCAGGCAGGAAACGAGCAAGGATGGACATTAGCCAAGAAACATCTATTAAGGTTATTAGAGATGATCAGTTCATCTGGTACAGAATATAATTGGCTTGTATCAGCGAGGACGTCTGCCATAATCATGTTTTGTTTCTGTGTTTCTCTCTCAGTCGATGCTGGTGTCTATCAGTCAGGCTATCTGCCAGCGGCTGGACAGCATGGAGGCCAAGCTGCAGGTGCTTGAGACCACCTGTCGAGGTTTAGTCGAGAAGCTGGACACAGTGATGGGGAAAAACCAGTCGACGATCCAGGTCCCCATGGTGTCAGGCTCCCCGTTTGGAGCCACTCAGACTTGTGATAAAGTACGCTGGTAAGTGGACCACAGATGATGCCCGGATGTTTTATTCAACAGCGCCTGGGCTTGCCTTTTCATTTATTGAAGATGTTTCACCATTAATTCAAACCTGACCACACAGGGCAACATCTTGAGATTGATTTTAGATACTGATGAAATCACTTAATGGTGAATCTGGTGTCTTTGAAAAAGTGGAAAATCATGTCCAGTTGATCTTTATTTGGGAATATTTGAAGATCTGCACGACTGCAAACCTTCTTAGACGCTTGTCAACTAACATCACCTTCCCTTGAGTCACCAACACCATTCAAAACAAGAGCACATGTTTTATTGAGCTGTGCTTCTCATCTGATTCTGGACCTAGACTGTAAAAATTAGTTATCATGCAGAAATAAACAAAATTAATTATTATATTAATATTTAATATTATTAATAATATTATTATAATTAATATAACATTATTCATTATTATTAATGAATATTATTAATGACTAATATAATTAATAATATTATTTGGGTCTATTTATTAATATTAAGACCTTAAATATTTTTTGATAAACATTAATTAAATATTTTTAATATTTATTA
>NW_015555837.1:17474-38341 GCF_001515605.1 Sinocyclocheilus anshuiensis
AAGCTAAATCATTTTAAATTCTGCAAATGAATTTAGAAATTGTAAGATTCTAATCATAATTTTGAGATTGGCATTTAACAGTGTTATTAAATTATTATTATATATATTTTTTTGTAGAGATTAACTTTGAGTGTTGGATGACGGTTAAGGTAATCTAAATGTAAAAAAAACAAACAAACATATAAATTCATTAAAATAAATACATAAAAAAATGGCTATAGTATCGATATATATATATATATATATATATATATATATATATCGAGCATCACTATGTAATATTATTAGAACAGATCTTTTTTGTGTTGTTCCCACCAGTTGAGAACCAGCAGTGATATAAAGTTTTGACAGTGTCAGACAGTAACAGTGAGTGTTTGCTGTCAGTGTTGTTCCTCAGACAAACGTTATAGTGAGTGGAGACCGGCCGAAGACGCGGGAGGAAACTTCACCGCGCGCCTCAGACTCTTTAGAGAACCTGCTCAGCAAGTGAGTTTGTGTTTTTGTGCATAAATGAAATAAAAATGTCTCCTGTGTGTGCAAATGTATGCATACTGTATTCAGATATATACAGGAGACAATTTCTGGATCTGTTGCACAAGCTCTCCATAACATCTCTCGGTGTAATTTGTGTTATGTTTTCATTGCAGTACTGTTGGGCGAGGAAGGCAGAAGACGATAGTGCTGAAGGTTCCCGTCCAGGAAGAGGTTCCGGAAGATCAGGAAAGTGGCTCTGAAACGAGCGATTCGGTGTCCAACAGCGGCCAGCCGTTATCTCAGAATACCAACAACGTAACGCTCATCACTCTCAACTCAGAGGGTAAGATTCACAAATGGATTGTGTTTTGTCTTAAAATTTCCCCAATGATAATTAGTCACATATGCATTTATTTGTGCACAAAAATCCCTTATGAAATCATTAATACAGGAAGCTTTGTGAGGACATAAAGGACCCTTTTTAACAGTCGATGGACACTTTTCACATTTCTGGTTCTCAGAAGCAGAAGCGTTTCCATTTACTCCAATAAAAAATAAAACAAGATATTTATGTATGAGAATTGATATTTGCGTATTTATGTCTTTTCAAAAGAGGAAAAAAAATATAGAGAGATTCATTATGTTGGTCAGAAGAAAGAAAATGTCAAATTTGCCGTCACTCCCTTCAGCCTTTGTATTGCAAACACTCACGCAGCAGCGTTAACCAGTTTTCTATTTAATACCAAGTTAATAAAACACAAAGTATAATGTTATAAATGTACATTACATTTTTTTTTAAATTTAAATATAAAAAATGCAAAAACAAAAAAAGATATACCAAAGTAATAAAACACAAAGTATAACGGTATGTACATGAAGTTTTATTTATTAAAATATCAAAAATACAAAAAATCAAATAAAAAAAATGCCAAGATAATAAAATGCAAAGTATAATATTACAAATGTACTTACATTTTTTAAACAATTAAAATAAAAATAAAAAATAAATAAAAAAATAAAAATGTATACAAAGGCAATAAAACACAAAGCATAATGTAATAAATGTACATTAAATGTTTAAACAATTTTAAAAAATTATATATTTAATTTTTATTATAAATCAAACTAATAAAACACAAAGCATAATGTTATAAATGTATATTATAAAAAATAAATAAATAGAAAAAAAATAAAAAATTAATACCAAAGTAATAAAACAAAATGTATATATAATAAATGTATTTACATTTGTAAAAAATAAAATACATAAAAAAAAAATACTAAGGTAGTGACTAGGGCTGCATGATTAATCGAATGCGATTGTCATGCGCATTTTGTTAAAAAAGCCGGTTCTGTAATCAGCAGTAAATCATCATCACGTGCTTTCAGATGGAGCAGCATTTACTTCACATAGCCGTAGTTCACTGACAAGTTACGCAAAAAAATCGCAGATGATTTTAATGATTCTGAAATCGAAGAAATCGTTCGCGATAATAACAGCTGTTTGTGTAGCTTCTCAGTGAACTATGGCTCTGTGAAGTAAATGCTGCTCCATTTGAAAGCATGTGAAAATACCAGATTTAATAAGTGAGTGAGTGAGTGATGTGATGTGACATGTGGCCAAGTATGGTGACCCATACTAGGAATTAGTGCTCTGCATTTAACCCATCCTAAGTGCGCACACACACAGCAGTGAACACACACACACCATGAACGCATGACAATCGCAGCTTCTGTCGAATCGCGATCTCGATTCCATTTCGATTTATCGTGCAGCCCTAGTAGTGACACACAAAGTATATATATATTTTATAAATGTGCATATTTGTTTTTTATTAAAATATATAATTAAAAACATTTTTAAAAATTCAACATTTCATACTAAGGCAATAAAACAAAGTATAGTGTTATAAATGTACATGACTTTTTAAAATTAAATTACAAAAAGCTGCTAGATTCATGATATTAATAACTGTGGAAACAGGTCATCACAATCTGTGAAATAGGTCCATAAGCTTACTTATGTCCTAGCCATGATTTGTTATCATTATATATGTTATCAGGGGGCGGGACATCGTCAGTATAGAGAGAATCTGATTGGACAAAAATCATTGTAGTGCAGGATGAGTCATCGACATTATTAGTCTGTTTTCCAGAAGAGAAAGAACTCTACTTAAAGCTAATTTTGTCGATGTTTAGAAGTTGACTAGCATAAATTTCCCCAAAGCTAAGAAAAACTAAAAGCCACAAAAAAATTCCAATTTTGATTTTATGGCGACATAAAAGGATATAATTTTTATGAGCCAGTGGGAACCATTTGTTTTGAGTTCAGCACAAACATGGCCTCACAAGAAGAGCAACAAATTTAAACAATCATTGAAAAGGTTTGAAGACATGGAAATCTTAGAAATGCATCTGCACAAATAAGATAATAGCATGTTTATGGCTCGTATGTATTTTCATGTGTTTTGTCTCTGTGGTTGGGTAACATTTAAGCATAAAAATGTAGCGGAAAATCCTTGAAATCTTAGAAGTGTGAACAGAGAACAATAGGCTCCGGTTAGTAAAATCAAAGTGTACTCTGCTATTATTGATTAATAATATAAACATGTTTTGACTATCCACTATTACTTCAAACAAAGTTCGTTACACCAGTAACCCTTGTGTGTTGTGTAAGCGTCTGGCCGTCTGTGATTCAGGGATGTATCTTTGGTCTGGAGGAGGTCTGGGATTAAAGGGTTTGTTTTGATTGCTTAACTTCTGCTTTTGCTTTTCTCATTATTTGACTGGGTTGTTTTGGAGTGGCGTCTGGGTTAGCTTGGTTTGTTCAAAGACGTTCCTCCACAAATATTCACTTGTTCGCAGCTGTTCGTGATGATATTTAGTCAACGAATGGTACATTTGGTTCTTTAAAGGCTTTGCTTTTGTTTGTTTGGGTTGTTTTCCCCTTGCTTTAACCTCTACCATCATTTTGATGTAGGGGAGTGGGGTGAAATGTGTCATCCCTTTAATCTAGTAAACAGTGCAGCATTTTTGTCATGTGACCATACCATACATTTAAAAAGTGGCTGTATTATACAGCTTCTTGTGATTGAGAGATTCACATTGGGGAAAAAATTTTGATTTTTGTTTTTTGTTTTTTGTTTTGCTTGCTAAAGTACATTTATTTAATTAAAAGTTATTTAACTAATAAATAACTAAAAATATTGACAATTGTTTCACTACATTCAAATATTTTAAATATTTTCCTGGCTATTATATGACAAACATGACAAACATTTGTGTTTGTTGATAAATTAATTATTAATTTACCAATTTATTTGTCAATAATCATTATTTTTTTTCCATACCAAAATAATTAATAGTATATAATATCATATTATATTACAAAATGTTAAAAATTGTTTTGCTACATTAAAATATTCAAAATTTGAAATATTTTTCTGTCTGGTTTAAAAGTGTGAAAATGTTATACAAAGACTTGAGTTTTTCTCCTCAGTTTATATAGGCTACATATTTTTTATTTAATTTTATTAGCTAGAAATGTGTGTTTTTTTTTTAGATAAATTAATTAAGTAGTTAAATTAAATTAATTTAAATTATTAAATACATGGCCAACGTGTACAGCTGCCTGTGATTGAAAAACTCACATAGGGAGAACTGATTTTGTTTTGCTAGAAAATTTTATTTTATTATTATATTACAGAATAGTTGTTTTGCTGCATCGAACTTATGAAAATGTAAATATGTTATATTATAATATTTTGACACATTTGACTCCCTAACATAATTTTTACATGCCTGCTTTGACGAGACACAGAAATCCACGTTCCATGATAAGCCTTAACTGACCAGCAATAAACCCCATCAAGCTATAGCCGAAGCAGTGCTTGGCACGCACTACTCATACAAACATTTAACAGAAATGCCAATTCAAATAATTTCTGAGACAAATTATGCCACAAGTTACAGTATTTTTCTTGAGAGCACTCATGTAGGGCTGGGCGATATGACGATATTATCGTATATAGACGATGTCTCGTAAGTATCGCGATGTCGATGTCAACAGTCAGGTATCAGACGATTATCGACATTATCGGATAAAAATGACAAATGACAAACCTAGTAAGTTGCAAAAAATATTTTACATAGCCCCATAGTCACCAGGTCTTTTTGCATGCAAGAATGAAATAATTAGTAGGAGGGTTGGGCATTGAAAAGCTATTCCAATTTCGGAAATCAGATCAGATGCATAATGTCAGGAATCAAATTACTTGTTATAAAATTATACATTTCTATTCTGCGTCTCAATTTCTTTTTGCGCTTTTTTTGTGATTTCAAAAGATTCAACTAAGAAGACGAAATAGAACTCGCTTCTGCGCTCGCGCGCTGTTTTCTGTGCTGCACACACACACTCACACACACACACACAAAACGCACGCACAAAAGCCGCCTCTTATATACGCGAACACTGGACTGTCCTCCCTTTCTCGCATTCTTACACATTCAAATGGACAAATACACACAGAATTATATCAAAATATAATTTTGATATAAACAAGGGTGTATTGGATCCGTGCATTGACAGCAGCCGCTGCCGCCAGTCATTAATGTTAATCAAAGAACAAAGGAAAAGAAAATCCCTCACTGATCTTGACTGAATCACTTTTGTAACCTCAGTTTAATTTTATTTGCCTGTTGTTCGGCGCTGACTACTGTAATGGCAACGTGCATCTGTGTATGCGATTATTTTGGAGATGCGTTCCAATATAATTTATCCTTATTTTGGGTTTAGGCCTATTCTATTTTGATCTGCAGTTTAATAAAAGTTAAACAGAAAAAATACAAAAAGTAGCACTGCATGTGTTTCTGAATATTTATTTAAACAGATTGTATAATGATGAAAAACCACAAACATGACAGGTAATTAAAATACGCAAATTCCTTCAGCGCACATTTCCGTGTAATATTTTTACAGATTTAGTAAACCGTGTATACAATATAATTATGTTTAATTAAGCTGATATATATAGCACTATAAATTCTTAATTAATTTGCAACAAAACTATAAAGTTTTGTTGCAAACGGATGAAGACATTAGCTTCTCAGCTCGCCCCTCAACATGCACGCGTTTGGAGTTTCGGCAGCCCAACACTGAATATTATATTGTGGCCGTTGTATTTTGATTAATAAAAAAGCGATAATGCCAAAAAGAAAGAGAAACATCGGAAAATAGGCATATTTTATTCAAGACATGATTATAGGACATCAACATGCATTTATCATTCTTACAATCACCGCCAGAATGTCCAACTTCACCATGATGAACTTAAAATTGGGTTCTATTATTTTTCCTCAACAGTTCTCCTCACAAAACTAAATTCATTTCAAACACAAATTTGATAAGAACAGAGTGGAAATTATTAGCAACACCAAAATAACAGCAAAGCTAATGTTTTCTGTTAGTTTAAGCCCAAACTAAGAAAAGTAAAACCAAACTTTGTGGCAATAATTAAGACCAAACTGAACATGGTGTGTGTTTATGTTGCGTGTCGGCAATGTTTTCTCGACGGGGGCGGGGCGAGGTGGAGGTGGGGCTTAGGTAGACGAAATTATCGGATATCGCGATATTTTTAAAGATATTTTTGACATCGCCCAGCCCTACACTCATGATGAGAACACATTCCTGGTTATGTAATAATTTGCATCTTAGTTATGTGAAGAAGAAATGTGATGGTCTCACTGTTGAACTTCAATCATCATTTTCAGCCATGCCAGCATTTTTGTCCAAATAAAGAAAGCGTCTCTTTCCTAAGTGGTCTAAACCAGTAATGCTCTTGTGATGTGTTTGTTTAGTGACAAATAATGTCCACCAGGGGACACTCTTGCATTTGCTCTGAGCGTGGAGTGTGTTTTGAATTCAGGTCTGTAACCTCCACAGACATTGAGGGACTTGCTCTTACCCCTCCACAAATGTTTGGGATTACTAGTAGGCTAATATTGAAAACAATGGCTGATGCTTCATTTGTTCCCCTAGTCCTGAATATGTCATTTCACCTTGTGAGAGTCACGTATTTTGACAAATGTCTTGTACAGTGATCTGCCGTCTAGATCAGGTGTTTGCAAACTTTTTGATGCTAAATATCAACTATGCTGCTCCTCTGCAAAGGTGCATCTTCCTAAAATATAAAGGCAACTAAATATTTTCATGCATATAAAGACATTTATACTGCGTAATAAAAATATTATAAGGACATGTTTACAAAGTAAAATAATTGACATTTATATTCTCATTGCAAAAAGCAATTGCAAATTAGTAAAATATAATATGGGACCTATTTGAATAAGCAATTAAATAATGTTGTGTATCTTTCTTTTTATCCATTATTAGCTGTGTTATTTTAGTATTATTCATGTACTAAAATAGAATTCATGATATATTTAATTGGCTTTTTATGTTTTCATTTTTAATTGTGGTTCAAGTTTTAGAGATTGTGTTATGTGCTTCAGTCATTTTTATTAGTTTTTATTAAATATTTATATTTATGTTTAATTTAGTTTTATTTCATTTTAGTACTTCAACTTAAGCTTGTTTTATTTCAGTGAGTTGCCAAAGCAACATTTTTAATTTGGGTTTTTCATCTAATATTTATATTTTGCTTGTTATATTTATATACTTGGTATTTATATCCATTTATTTATTTTTATATAATACAATTTAATATAAAAATGTATTTTGCCATGCAAAAAATAAATTAATGAATAAATAAAGATTTTTTTAAATTGATAAAATAATAATAATTTATGGACAAACCCAAATATATAATATGATATGATATGATATAATATAATATAAACCAGTCTTAAGTCGCTTGGGTATATTTGTAGCAATAGCCAACAATACACTTTATGGGACAAAGTTATCGATTCTTCTGTTATGCCAAAAATCATTAGGATATTAAGTAAAGATCATGTTCCATGAAGATATTTTGTACATTTCCTACCATAAATATATCAAAACTTAATTTTTGATTAGTAATATGCATTGCATAGTAATACGTCATTGCTGTGTTAATTTGGACAAATATAATATAATATAATATCTGTAAAATACACATTTCTAGCAAAACTTTCTAAGAAAAAAAATAGGACTCATACTGACCCTGATGAGCATCTAATGCATCATGAAAGCAACAGACGTATATACAGAGTTATACACACACATATATATATATATATATATATATATATACATTTTTGGATTTGTAAGTAACACTAGTTTTCTGTCAGACAGCTTCATAGTTACATAACTCTAATAAATTACAGTGACAAGTTACTTATGAACATGGGAAAACTGTGTACATTTGGAACAACATTTTTGTAATTAGTGTTTATTTTCCTCCTTCTATAGAGGACTATCCGGCAGGAACGTGGCTGGGTGATGAGAACAACCCTGAGATGCGCGTGCGCTGTCCGGTATCTCCAGCGGACATGCTGCACATCAGCACCAACTGTCGCACGGCAGAGAAACTGGCCCTGACGCTGCTGGACTACCTGTTCCACCGCGAGGTGCAGGCCGTCTCCAACCTCTCCGGACAGGGGAAGCACGGCAAGAAACAGCTGGACCCGCTCATGATCTACGGCATCCGATGTAAGTCTGAACAATACCTCCAGAAGAACAAAATAAGTATGATTTACAATATGGTAATCGCAGTTCTTGTGATTCCTTGACGGTTAATGATTGTTTATGTTTTTGTACGAGCAGCCAGTTAGTAACTACATTGGTTTAAGTGCCTTACGTACTGTACGTTGTAATCTATATGTATTCTGAAGACTTATTTGTTCCAAGCCTCTCTGTGACAGATCAGATTTTTGACTGTATCAGTTCAGTTTATATGAGTCAGTTTAATTAATCTCAGTTCTGTCCTGTCTAATTTAAATCATTCAAGTAGCTCAGCTGCGGTTCTGCCTCATCCGGCATCAGACTTATTTTCTCCACATGAGCTAATTAGAAGTGCTTATAACCGCTCCTGTCATTCACAACAACTCGCGTCACGTCATTATGTAGGTCAATTCGTGCAACAAACCATAAGTAACATCGAGAAATGAGCTGGTGTGGATAATTATAAATACGAGGAATGTTACATGCAGTTTTGCACGAACAAACACCAATTGACAGTCGCTAACATGAATGAACTCAACTCAGTGAGTGCAAAGAGTTTATTTGCTTGCAGCATAAATCTATGACTAAATATTATGTCAGTGTTTGCTCCCTTATTTCCTGACTGATTTTATTATGCTTGCAATGTCTCTGTCCATGTGTAACCAGGTCACCTGTTCCACAAGTTCACCATTACAGAGTCCGACTGGTACCGCATCAAGCAGAGCATCGACTCCAAGTGTCGCACCGCTTGGCGCCGGAAGCAGCGAGGACAGAGTTTGGCGGTTAAGAGTTTCTCACGACGAACCCCCGCCTCGCAGAGCAGCCCAGGTATGAACCCCTACGTCCTTTCCAGCCAATTTTGTCTCTTGCCAAACTTACGAGCCCTGTTTCTCTTTGATTTTGATGCTAAGTGTCTAGGCCGCAGCTGGCTTGTGTTCAATTGAACATAAACATATGCTGCAAGTGAGTGTATGAGAGAGAACTAGCTATGAACTAGCTATGTACATAACCTCACATCCATTCGCGCAAATGTCATGTGTACGTTGCACACAAGTGTTTATTCACACACATATGTTTGTGTGTGCGAGAGATACTCTGTGACTGATGTTTCCTCATCTAACAGCTGGTTTTAATCTCAGGACAACGCCTCACGTCCTGTCCCTTCCTCTCAGAGATCCGCGGGCCTTCACCTTTGACCCGTTTCGGACTTACCCAAATGTCCTGTATTTGGTCCGTCACAATGGTCCATACACTTACGATTGCTTCACCTCCTTCGGTTGTCCATGTCCAACTGGAATAGGCCTCCCTGCGTGGTAGAACTATTGGCTTATGAACAAGCCACCTGGTGCTCAGCCTTCCTTCAAACCAGAGCGAGAAGAACATGTGGTCTGTTGCTAATGCAACAACAAGTGTTTCCATCTGAGAACAAAAATATCTTATTTTTGATGAGTAGGCATGGAGAAAATAAGCCGCACACTCTGCCATAGCTTGCAAAATTCTGTATATATTTGCAAATTTACAGCTTTAAAGTAGAGGTCTGCATTCTGACCAGATTTCTTGCGATGCGGGATTAAATTCCCGAATAAAACGTGGTAGCGGTCGGTAACTCTGGTGTAACTTGAACGGGAGCGGGCGGTCTAACAATATCTCGTTCCCGACGTCCTTTCATAACAACATGTCTGTCCTTTATTCTTATTGACCACTGGTACAGCCTGCACTCAGGACTGTTATGCATGCATGAACCAGCGCTTTCTGAGTCAAGCATTTTATTTGCGAGGTCTGTGCGCAGCATGTGACTAACACTCAGAGCAGGCTGTAGCCTACCGGTGGTAAATACGGTCCTCAGACAGAACAGGCAGGTTGTCGATGAGTGACAGAGTAGAATAAGGATGGAGCAAAGTGTGGCTGCGCTGTCCTTGAAGGACGTTCAACTCGGTTTTGTTTATATTTTGCTTAGCCTAGCATTTTAAATGACAGATGTCGTAGCCTATTTATTTATTTATTTTTCTCTGCGACACTTTTCCTACTGTGTACAGCAAAATGTTAAACGAATTTAGTATTTTGACAAGACGAATAAAAATAAGAAATACAATTTTTGTACAACATTTTTATTTTCTCTGTGACACTTTTTTTTCCCCTACTGTGTTGGCAGCAGTTGCTGTCACTAACTTCAAGACTCTTGACAAGACAAATTATATAAATACAATTTTGTGCAGACTACACTTTTATTTGTTAGCCCATCTCTCTTTCTTTCAGTAGCGGAAATTTAAATGTGAGATTCTGGAAACGAGATCTGACTAAAAAAACAGTCCCGCACAGACCTCTACTTTAAAGCTGATGTGATTTTTATCTGTTAAAATACTTTAAAGGCAGGGTAGGTAATTTGGTTCAAAACCCTTTTTTGTTATGCTGGATGAAAGTCTCTTCACATCCCAATATAGCAATCACTAAGTTAAGATGTCTAAATTTATTTATATCGTCTGTGGAAGGCGTAGGACTATAAAATGTTCATCCAATCATATTCCTCAGTCCGAGGACTACGATAGGCTGTTCTACCTGCCTGTCAACATATGTATTTGCATACCTCCGCGCATCCTGTTCACGCAGACATGATACGTCATCAGCGCGTTCCATTACACTATTCCTGACCGAGCGAGAATGGAAGGCGTTATTATTGTAATATTATGCACTTTGTACTGTAATGTTTTCTCACCGGTGAATGAGACGTGAGGTAATCTGACAACGTTTGCATTCAATCCTCCACCAACGCCGTCTCTCATCGTGTCGCTGGTTAGCCGCTGATCTGTCTGGGATCATGTGTTTTGGAGGAGTGGCTTTAGAGAGGGATTTGCAGGGAGGGTGGGATCTTATGCTTTCAAAGCTAGCTTGCTATTGCTAGCCTCTCCAAAACTGCTTACCCTACATAAATCTGAAATAAATACTTTACATTTAAGAAGCGACAAAGATGAAGCGACATTTACAATTTACAATGTTACCAAACTATACAATACCAAGTGCATGTGCGTTAACTGCTAGAACATGACATTTTCAAAACTTCTCTATATTTAATTAATAGCAACTGTTTGGTCAAATGATCATATTCTTTTACATATGTTGCCATACTATATTCATTCACTTTTAAACCATGGATCCATGAAATTTTGAATATTTAATAATTAGGGCTGGGAAAATCGAGAAATGATTCAGCATCGATTTTGAGATTTTCCGAATGCATCGCGATTCTTTCTTGAATCGATTCTGAGCTTAGTTTTGAATAGCAGAAGGCACTGCATGCTTTAGAAACAGCCGTACTCTGCTTGTTTCCAAATCCTTACACACACTTGAACCTAAAATAATCATTCATAAAATTCGAAAAGGTTGAAGCGAATTACAAGGGTGTTCACAGTGGGCTGTGTTTACATTAATCTCGCGTCATAAAAGCATTCTGAGGTGAGGTGAAATTACAAGACTCAGCCGAACGCACAAAGCGCTCTTTAGCACTCTTCTTCATGAGCATTTGAGCGTGCGGATAAAAACTAGATTAGAGTGCCATCTGCTGTTAAAATCTAAGCTCAGAATCGATTCCAGAGGAATCGCGATGCATTCTGAAAATCGATTTATCATCCCAGCCCTATTAATAATCAAAATGAGACTTTTGTTTTTTGCTAACATGGTTGATAACTGCAAGAATATGTATGTAAATATTTTATGCTTACTAATTGGAAATGTTTCGATAAATTATCAGTCTACGTTTGTTTGCAGACCTTTCATGACCATGCGAAGTGCATGTTTGTTTAACGTTAGAACAAGAATTCAAATTTGGTAGATGACCACATTTGTTGGCATATGTTATCATGTTTTAAGCATGTGCACTAACCACTAGGCCATGGATCTGAAAAAATTCTTCGTTTGAATAAGCAATGATGTTTAGGTCAAATAGCCATTTTCGTTTGCAAACATATATTTTAAGCATGTACACTAGCTTCTAAAAAACAAGGACTCAACAAAAACAAACTACTTTCTTTCACACAGTTTATATTACAATGTTTTGATTGTCATTGTAGAATTATCAAAGCAGTTTTATTTAAAAAAAAAAATTGTTAACATTACCATACCATGTTTGTTAGCATGTGTGCTAACAGACCACAAAACCAACAAAATTCAGCATGTTTAATAAGATGCAACATTTTTAATAAAGTCACCATCTTCAGACACATTATCATAGCTGTTTTTGATTGTCATTGTAGAATTATCAGGACTCTTTTATTTAACAACATTTGCTAAGATTAACATATCATGCTTGTTAGCATGTGTGCTAACTGCCAAAAAATATTCAGTATATTTAATAAACTACAGCATTTTTGACAAGCAATCAGCTTCAGACACACAAGCATGTTTTTGATAGTTGTTGTAGAATTATCAATAGTTTTATTTAAAACTTTTGTTAACTTTGCCATACCATGTTTGTTAGCATGTATGCTAACTGTCAGGCCACAAAAAAAATTCAGTATTGGATAATAAGTTGCAGCATTTTCATCAAACAACCATCTTCAGGCACATTATCATGCCGTGTTTTTAATTGTCCAACACAGTTGTTTTTGTTTTACATGGGCATTGCTAAACCGATAGCAGCTAAGAAGCGAAAACTAGCAAGCTGAAGGACAAATTGCTCCGGAGGTCTTTCAGATGCATAAAATTGAATCCGGTTTACTTTTCATACGCAACCTTGGGAAGACCCAACGTAGTCTCAGATCACTTTGCGTCTGGGAAAACTAATAGTACGGCGTTGTCACATTTGGTGCTTTTTCCTCCAAGAAATGTTAGCCTGCTAATATGCCCTTCTCTATGATTTAAAATCACTCCAACTTTGTAAATGAATACCCGCAACGTTTTTCCAGAGACAACTTGACGACCTTTCATCAGAAATGCGGTGAGTGTGTGTTTTAAGCGTCTGGGCTGTTGTAGCATGTGGGTAATTCTCGTTGTTTAGACTGAGGGGTTGGGTTTACGTACGGTTTTAGGGCACGAGTGCGTTTGGGCTGCTGGGTCGAGAGCCCTTGTTGTGTATTTTGAGATCGTTTACGCTGTATAAACACTCTGTAATCTAGCAGATGCACTGGATCCCGTCCAGCAGCAGTCGGAAGGGATTTTCCTCAATTTCAGGGTGTGTGTATGCGAACTCTTCCACTTCTCTCTGCCTGTGAGAACCTTGTTTATCGTACATTCTCTTCTACATTTGTTTGGGTTTGCGCACGTTCACATTCGTACAAATATCTCAGACTATGTGACCTGCGGCTGTGTGAGCGCATGGGCGTTCGTCTGATTACACCGAAATCATGATGGAGGACAGACTGTGGTCTCTCTCTTTATCTCTTGCCTTGCTTAAGTGTGTGTGTGTGTGTGTGTGTGTGTTTGGCAGTTACAGTGGAGCATCTTCTGTTATTGAAAGCAGTTGTTTGACACGGTTTGACCCAGTCTCCCTAGTTTCTTTTTTGACCCACATAGTTGGATTGTGTTATGAACTTGTTTATGTGTGTCCTCGAACAGATGGAGTCTCGGCCGCAGAGACGTCAGCTATCGAGACCTCTACCCAGCAGGCCTTGCACTACGCGCTGGCTGGAGCCACACAACAAGTCCAGATCCACCGTATTGGAGAAGACGGGCAGGTGCAAGTTGTGAGTATCGTCATATCATCGTCATCATCAAAAAGGCCAACCCACACAAATAATTGACGATGGGCCGTTGAATTATTAGAAAATAATGACAGATAGATAGACGAACCGCTTGACGTCGTGGGTGCATCACCACCTCGGGTGTGCATTATTTTCTAATAATAGTCTGGAGTTAGAACACCTCAAGACATTGTTCAGATGTTGTATTTCAAGACATTCATCCGTTTTTTTTTCCTTAAAATGCTTTTGTTTGTAGGATTCATTTCTCACGCATCTCATCCAACGTTTGTGCTCCAACAACAGCGTTGTTGTTACCTCGCTAGTGAGAAATGACATGTTCCTTCTGATCTATCTATCTATCTGTCTGTCTGTCTGTCTGTTTGTCTATCTATCTATCTCTATCATCTATTGTTTTATGATTCCATTTATCTATCTATCTATCTATCTATCTATCTATCTATCTATCTATCGTTTTATCTTTCTATTTATCGTTCTATCTATCGTTCCATCTGTTTGAACTAATATTCGCCAAAAATTTAACTTTTGTAAAAGTTAATCCAAAGCTAAAGTTTAGCTAAAATTCTATTACTAATAAAAGTAAAATAATAAATATTTATGAATTACAATTAAAAGTACAGTGTCAAGTACATGACTCTGTTCGTAATAATTATATTATTTTGTTATTTTATAATAATAATTTAAATGCCTTTACAATGTGAGCACAAATTAAGATGTTCTCGGCCCTAAAAAAGGTTCAGTACCCTGTAAATGAGTTGAGGGTGGGCTCTTTTGACTTAGACCAGTGTGCAGAGAGCTAGCAATGCCATAGCAACCACCCAGAACACCCTAGCAACCATGTAGCGCCACCTTGGTAACCACTGCCAAATCTGGCACAGACAACCACCACTTTTTTCACCAAATGTAAATATCTGGCTTAAATTAATGTATTTGCAAGACCACACATCTCGTACCGTAATGCATACATACCCATTCATCTCAAATCTGTCTCAGCTGCGCAGGCAAACACATAAACACACTCAAACATCTCCTGATCTCTGTAAGAAGGTCTCGCTCTCCAGAACTCTGTTTGAGTGCTGGTGCTCAGAGGAAAGGCTGATCCCATAAAGCGTTTTAATGCAGCTTTAGCAGCAGAGTTTCCGCTGTGCCCCATCATGCACTCTCTTTTGAGGACCTAAACATGATCTCTGACTCTCACAGCTGCATGAGGTCACCTCCACCCCAACACACCATCCGAAATATGATCTGCTTACTGTTGTGACAGCACAATCAAAACCCTAAATACACAATGAACAATCAAGAGAGTTAAATCTGCGGAGGAGTTCTTGGCATCAGTGGACTCAGAAACGGATCTGTCATCTGTTGTTTGTGTAACATCTCCCTGAACCGAACCGTAATAGACAACAACTCAATGGTCAGCTTTTGTCAAGCCGTTTGGCTCCGGCAAATGTTCAGTTTTTGTCACTCGCACATAATCGATAAATTTAGCCTGTCAGATACGGCAAACAATGACATGCTCTTTTTAGGTTTTGAATGATCGCTCGTGTAGCTTTTGTTATAAACTTTCCTAAATTAGACTTGTTTTTTTTTTCATGAGAATTTTGGGAAAGCAGTGGAGGAAAAATCTGATTAACAAAACCAATAATATCAAATGTTTAGGAACACGTCACATTATTTGTGGAAAAATTTGTTATTTCTATACCACAGTACTGAACTACCAAGAAACATGAGACTGAAAAGTCTTCCAAGGTTAACCATGATACATTTGGCGTGTTATAATAATTAAATACAGTAAACACTCTACTGAAAGACGCCTTTGAAAGCCGCCAATGTAATGCATCATTGCATTGTAATTATTGGTCAATTTGGTGTTTTAGTTTCAAATGGTTGACAAGTCAAAATACCAAAATTCACTTCATTAGTGATTTAACTTTGAATTATTATTATAATTTTTATTTTTTTTGTGGAAACCATGATATACTACCATTCAAAAGTTTGGTGTAAGTTTTTATTTTTTATTTTTTTTTAAGAAAGAAATGAAATGAATACTTTTATACATCTTCTGAACATTCTTGAAAAATAACTTGTGTCATTGTTTCCACAGAAATATGAAGCAGCACAACTGTTTTCAAAACTGATAATCTGAAATGTTTCTTGAGCGGCAAATTAGAATGATTTCTGATAGATCATGTGACACTGAAGACTGGAGTAATAATGCTGAAAATTCAGCTTTGCATCACAGGAATAAAATACATTTTAAAATATATTCACAGAGAAACGTTATTTTAAATTGCAATAATATTTTACAATATTACTGTTTTTACTGTATTTTTATAAATAAATGCATCTTTGGAGAGCATGACTTTCAAAAACATTCAAAATCTGAATTATTCCAAACTTCTGACTGCTAATGTATATATATTTTGTCTGTTTATGACTTTTTGTCTTGCTATGGCTAATTTCAAAGCTAGCATTTTATGTATCCTAAATACACACGGTTAAATAATACTGGCACACTTTAAATTGTCAGACATAATTATTTGACAACAGCTTGATTGGAAATTACATTCATTTGGATATTTTTTCGTTCCCAGATACCGCAGGGACACCTCCACATTGCTCAGGTGCCACAGGGCGAACAGGTGCAGATCACGCAGGACAGCGAGGTGAGCATAATTTCCTTTATATTTCTTGTTCCTTCAGTCTCTCATTCTTCTTCTTCCTCTGAGGCTCTCCATCCCCTCATTTGTGTTTCCCATATAAAGGTCACAAAGACACAGGCCATCAAACCTCACCACCTATCCATAATTATTCCTGACCTACCAGTTTTACTATGATCTTTGGCAGAGATATTTCTCTAAAGCACTATTTCTAAGGCTCTTGAGTACTCCGAGTCCTAGATTTAAGCAGGATTATGTAAAGGTATCCGCATATATGTAATCATTATTTTGATCAAATCCAGCCATCATCTTGGAAAGAAGAGAGATGAGGGAGGAGAAGAGAATAAAAAATGCTCAAAAGCTCTTCCTGTGCTGGTTTATAAAAAAAATTGATGATGACTTTCAGTGCTCATTTTTTGGGTAAATTCTCAGTAATATTGTTTGTTTTTAAGTCCAGAGCTTAGCAACAGCGTGCCACTTCATCCAGCCTCCACTCACAAAGACTGTCTTTGTAATATATTTGGCGCGCCTCATTAAAACCATTTATCTGGAAGAGTTTGTAAAGGAAATGAGCCATCGTAAGATCATTTCCCTTTAGCTAGATATTTGTCAGGTGTGTGTGTGTGTTTTACAGTCAGATGGAGAACATGATTGAAAGTTTGTTGTGGTGCAGCAGTTTTTTCCCTGATGAATTAATTGAATATACATTCCACAGATTGTCTAAAAAATTTGACATGTTCATATGAATTGTTAGATAAAGTTGGAATGTCAAGACCTCTGAGATGGGAGAGGCCAAAATGACCATTTAAAGAATGAGGTTATAAACATTTGATGCTACTTTAATTTGATGCTAGATGATCCATATTTAATAGTCATTGCAACAAAAACTTAAAAAAAATTGTACATCTAAGGCAACACACTTTTGCATTCCACTGCTTTGCATTTCCATTGTTTTTCTTTGTAAACGTGCATTTTTTTACCATTACACATTACACAATGTTATAAAAACATCACGCTCAAGTTCAAACTTAAAAAAAAAAATTGTCTATAGACTTTGCTTTTTTCCCATTCCACCACTTTTTTTAAACACAGAAATCCCTGTCTGCATGAAAGTGCTCTGATGCTTTAAAAAAGAAATGTGTACTTCATTCATGGAAACTGGCAACTGCTGAAATTTGAAATTATGCCTTTCCTGTCTTGCAGGGCAACCTACAGATCCACCAAGTACATGTTGGGCAAGATGGCCAGGTAAATGTAGGTACCCTTTTACATTTATTGGTCCGTGTCCATGTGACAGTGTCTTTGTGTGTCCTCTCTCATTTTTTTGCTTGTTCTGAGAATATGATGTTTGGGACAGCGTGCACTTCCTGTTTCTCAGCTCACATCAAAGAGGAACTCTAGATCAGACAGGGCTGAAAAGCAATAGAGGCCTGTGTGGAAATTCAACTCCTTTCACACGAACAACACGCATTCAAAATTTTGGATCGTTATCTTCTTTACTACACCACCTTATGTTGAGAGACCGGTGCGTCCGTGTGTCCGTGAGGTACACAACCGATCAGTACTACATAGCAACCACTCAGAACATCTTATCCAGTGTTATTTTAGTATCATGGAGAACTATTATAGAGTTATTCATATCTTTGATTATTTTATGTTTTCCATTTTCATTTTCATTTTGTCTTGTTTTTGTCATTCTTATTATTTATTGTTTAAATAAGTCTACTTTTTATACATTTTATTTCATTTCTATTTTTAGTCATTTTAGTAAATTAAACTAAATAAAAATTAGAAAAATTGCCAACTGGCTGAAATAAAATAAATCAAAGTTTTTTTTTTAATTTTATTTCAGTAAATGTTTCTTTTTTTCAAGTAAATTTTTTTATGTTGTTAGTTAAATATAATACTTAGCAACCATATAACAACATTTAGCATTGAAGTGGAACATACACTGCAGTGCACTTTTTCCTCTGAAAATGAAAATCTAGATTGTACTTTGCCATTAAGGCAGCTTTTGCTGTTTTATCAGCACTTGTTTTTTCTAGCCTGTTTCCCAGTTCCAGCTGTTTACACATGCTCACATACCCATAACATACTCCATTATAATGTTAGTCATTTTAGTAAATTAAATTAAATAAAAATTAGAAAAATTGCCAACTGGCTGAAATAAAATAAATCAAAGTTTTTTTTAAAATTTTATTTCAGTAAATGTTTTTTTTTCTCAAGTAAATTTTTTTATGTTGTTAGTTAAATATAATACTTAGCAACCATATAACAACATTTAGCATTGAAGTGGAACATACACTGCAGTGCACTTTTTCCTCTGAAAATGAAAATCTAGATTGTACTTTGCCATTAAGGCAGCTTTTGCTGTTTTATCAGCACTTGTTTTTTCTAGCCTGTTTCCCAGTTCCAGCTTTTTACACATGCTCACATACCCATAACATACTCCATTATAATGATAGTTTTCATCTGTACAGTAGCATTGAGTAAATGTTTGCATTTTTTTTTAATATTCCTGGTATGTCTCCCAGATGATTGTAGATATGAGGGGGTATTTAGTCCACAGTGCCAAAGTTTGCACGTATGCGAAATACGTGTTTCCTGAAATCTTCAACTGGCTAATATGCATTAGACAATGTCTATCTATGCTTTCACATAAAATCGAAATAGGAAGAGGAAAGAGAGCAAAAGAAGATGTCATTAGCCCTGAGACAGCGTTCAGATGATTTCCCTGGACCTCTTCCACATCTCTGCATCAGGTTTTTTTTTTCATCCCTTCCAAGGATTTCTACACTCTGGTCCCTCCTCCTCTTCCTCCATCTCCTCTCTTTTCATCTCCATGTGCTGTGGTTCATCTGTCTTCGACTCATCTCCGTCCTGTAAACAGCTGGAGGCCTGTCCTCCACTCAGCCTCAGGTCGGCTATAAATGCTTCAGAAACACTTCATATCAGAGTGTTTACACAGTAATGGAAATTCTGTCAATATTTACCCTCTTTCCAAGCTCATTTGTTTTTCTTTCTTCCATAAAACAGAAATTTAGAAGAATGTCCTGGTCACTCTTTTCCATACAAATACAATGAATGTGAAATTAATCTTTCACATTTGTTGTTTACTCACCCTGAGGTCGTTCCAAACTCATATGATTTACTTTCTTCTATGGAAGACAAAAAGAGGACTTTTATAAACAAGTTTGTCATATAGACAACATGTTATGGTGTTCTTCTATTCTAATTGGGGCTTGAAAGATGCAGCCTGTACTGACCTTGTCTTGAAAATAGTGTAAAGTTCCTTCTTTGCCTGGTTAGGCAGGGTATCTTAATTACATTAGAGTTTTTACATCCCCATCTGCCCACCATGTTATCTCTGCCGTCAAGGAGAAGAGCCCATGATTTACATGCTGTCGGTCTATAGCAGCGTGCCATAACATTTAGCCCCCTTCCACCATCTAAAACAAACATGCACATAGCCAGCACATGAAAGACTTCCATTAGAGAAAGTGAAGGAGTGTTAACAGTGTGTTAAATCAGTCGGCGACCTCTTTGTGTGCTCTTATCTGATGCCTCCTCTCCTGCCCTCTGATCTGACCCCCACAACTACAGAGGTCCTGACCGAAAGATAAGGGAAGAACATGAAAAGAGGGTGAGAAGACTGAAGTTTGAGGAGATTTTGTTTTTGGTTGGAACAATTGGTTAGTTCCACATTGTGCTCGCAAATTCTTCAGACCAGACGTTGCAGATGTTTATTACTGAAACCTCTCAGGCCTTGTGTTTTCTATGAACAAGAGTTCTTTATTTACTTCTCTTTTCACAATGGGATGGTGCACAGCTGTGCACCCAGTTGGAGATCTGTACGGTGCTGCAGTCACTTCCTTGATAAGTTTTGAGGTAGGTAGGAAGAATGGAAGTAGGAAGGGGGAGATTTGGCTCCTATTGGTAAGTCCAGGTGCATAAGTTGATGTTCGGATTGAATTATGCAGGAGCTTTTGGCAAGCAGAATGGATATGTGAACAGCTCTGCTGAAGTGTAGTTGTATCTCAGTAGCTTGTGAGCCCAGAGGTTGTTTGCAGCCACGTACCACCTATTTTGACAAGAAAGGTAAAGCGAGTGATATTTAGGACACTTGTTACTATACATCCACAGATATGCTGCAGTGAGCATGTAAGAAAAAGAATATACAGTATCTCACAGAAGTGAGTACACCCCTCACATTTTTGTAAATATTTTATTATATCTTTTCATGTGACAACACTGAAGTCCTGAGAAACCTGTCCTGTTAAACCGCTGTATGGTCTTGGCCACCAGCAGCTCAGTTTCAGGGTCTTGGCAATCTTCTTATAGCCTACGCCATCTTTATGTAGAGCAACAATTCTTTTTTTC
>NW_015555837.1:38930-44806 GCF_001515605.1 Sinocyclocheilus anshuiensis
CACTAGCCAAGTATTTGAATGTTGAGCAGCAAGCTCATTGGCTGCTGATGCGAAAGGAAACCAATCAGCTGCGCCACGTGAACAATGATGTCATTATGTCAGATTGAGTTAGAACCTATCGACCTGCGCCATCTAGAGTTTCATTACAAAACTTTGTATTTACAGGATCAATGAATACTCTTTATAAGAGAAAGTGGCCATGAGTTATAATTTTAATAGTTTTTGACATGAAATGCACATAAATAGTAATTAAACTGTCTAGTTTGGGCCCTGTGTTTTGAAATGGACATTGTAAATACCCAACCATAGCAGCTTGGTACCTTGAAACAGTTTTGTTTCCCTGCAATCTTAAGAAAATGTACCATTAGCAGCACTCAATGGAAGTCCTGCCCCAAACTCAGACCATTGGTTGAGTCTGAAGTTGGCATGCTGGGCCGCTCAAACAAACAGCGCAGTGTTTAGAAAGTAACCTGCTGCATTTACATAGTAAGCTTTTTGGCACTATCTGCACATCTGAAATTGTGCACTACAAATTCAGACTGCACCAGAACCAGACCCAATAAAGTCTTATTCTAAGCCTGCTTATTCAAACAAATGTAAAAAGAGTGAGGAAAGACTACTGTGATCTGTTCCTAATCGGCGTTTATTGAATTTGGGCAAGACAAAAATTTGCTCAGGAGTTTGAATATCATTCACAAGCTACATCATTGATGTAACTTTTTCCCTCTGTAAATGTGTATATTTATATTGGTATATATGCAATTATGCCTATTTGCGATCCAGAACTTCAAGTTTCCTCTATCTCAGTATTGAAACCAGATGTGTGCAGAGCTCGCATCCATTAAGTACCTGCTGTACGATCTAAATTCTCTAGGATTTAACTTGCAGTCCAGTTGTTGTCGCAACCTTGAGGCTTTAGTCCCAATTCAAGCTCCTAAATTAATTTACCCTTTTTACCTCCATTGGAACATGAATTTTACTCAAGTTATAAAACAAAGTATGCTAAATAAAATGGTCCAAAGCTTTTTGCGATCCAAGTGATCGTTGTGTCATAATGGGGGGGATTATATTTCACAGCATTGTTGATGCTCTTTCCTGTCTTGGGTTGTGATAGCGGAGTTCTGGAAGCTGATGTGGTCATGGCAGTGATACAGAGGTCTTCTCATAAATATTCACAAGAAAATCCCTTGGTAGTCTAATGGAGAGAAGTTCTTCATGACTTGTTGCATGTGTTGTAGTCAGTAGACCAAGCACTAGGCCTGGGCGATAAAACGGTATCGATATTTATTGACGGTACACCTTCTTCGATAACGATATAAAAAATGTTCGATATAGTGAACAAATATAACTGCTGCACTCGCGTCACACGAGATGTATAGAAAGCCATGCAAAGTTAAAACAGTTTAAACTTTTAGAAAACACGTCACGAATTAGTGGAGGTTTATTCCTTTCACTGACTCACTGCGTCTCTTATGTTTTTAAAGGCAATCTGCGTGATGGGCGATTCGGCTCTTTGTATTAAGCAATGCATAAATACGTGATGCTGTTTTGTTCATAATTGTTTATGCAATTTACGAAATTATATTTGATTTATATGAGTTCATTTAGATGTAATGCACGTTTTTTATAGACAGTTATTTCCTTGCGATGACAATTTAATGTGCTGCATTATTTTGCTCATTGCGCCCTCCTGTGGCCTCGGGAAACAAGCCAAAAGTTTAACCTATTTAATCTGCATATGAAACATTAGAAATGGGATATTTGTTTAATTTTTATTTTGTGTTTGACTGTTAAAACCAAAAAAAATGTTGTCTCAATAAATTGAGTTACTTTAAATATATAGCGGTGAATTTTTTTTCTTCGATACCGAACGATATGAAACATTATATAGTTGATACATTTTTTAGCTATATTGCCCAGCCCTACCAATCACATTGCTTGACAGTCCTCATTAACTCTTGCAGCGCAACGGATCGTCTTTGTGAGAATCTCACTTCTTGTTTTACCGCCAGTTGGATGCACTGAAAACATCTGATGAACAAGATGCAATAAAATCATCAAGTCTTCATAATTTACGTTGCTCTGAGATGCTTTCCATTGGAAACATTGAAAACGTGGAGGAAAAACATGAGGTTTGAAGGCGGGACTGGACTGTGAGGTTGTTTCAAGGTTATGCAGATATTTTACAAGTTTACAACGCGTGGAGTGATACGCCATAGCCTGTCAAATCAGCAGTATATTTAGAAACATAATGAAGACAACATGAAGAAAAGACTTGACATTTTGACACTAACACTGAGGCTTTATTTCTTTGTTCCCAAGGACAAGTGTTGCAGCTCGGCTTATCTGCGTGTTGATACATTTGTTGTAAAATAGAGTTATTATTTATGTCATTCTGTCTGCTCTTTGAATCAGGAGTCTTATTGATGCATGTCTGTTGTATGAATTGCACAGGGTCTGTTTAATCCCTTTCCTTGGATATGCTGTAAAAGATGAGTTTGGCTACAGGTGTAATATCTCAGTCTTCCACAGGGGTCATATTTAAGGTTGTTGTTAGCGATTTGAGCATTAGGATGTCAAGATAATTCATCTATAAGATATTATGTTCTTGTTTCCCTTTAATTCAGCCTGAAGGTTTAATTTGGTTTAATTTGCTCGTCCACCAATTCGGTCATGGAAGTCATACTTGTACAATGTGTTACGATGAGGCTCAGTTTGAACCGCCAATTTGAACTATTAGTAAAAGGAGAGACTGTAAAACTGTAGCTTATTTCCTAGCCTTCCTTGATGCCTTCGTTTGAACATCCTTCTTTCTGAGCTTGTTTCTTATTATCCAAGCATCCTTTGTTTCTTCTAAGCGTTCTTTCTTCTGAGCATTGTTCCTTTTGAGCTTCATTCTAAACTTCCTCACCTTCCTTCCTTTCAAGCTTCCTTTCGTACTTTCTTCCTATACCTTCTTTTTTCCTAAGGGTCTTTTCTGCCAAATACTATTATTAAGTCAGATCACTGTCCAGAACCAATGGTCAAATGTTACAAATTAAAAATGTGATCAACATTTGTGATGACTAAGCTAAACCCTGCATTGCTTTAACATTACTAAGAGCATAACACGTGTGGAGGTCTAGATTGGCCACAACCAGCGGCCATGTGATTTTCAAACGAAGCACATGGAATAACATTATGACCATTTCATGATGACGGAGCTAAACCTTGTATTGCTTCAACATTAGTGATGTCATGCGACGTTTAATTATTTGGAACTGAATCTCCACTAGAAATTATATCTGCTTTCAGGCTCAAGGCAATGTAAAATTTGTGTGGATTCAGTACTGTTGATGGTGGCTGCCCTCCAAATTAGAATGTTAATGTTTTAAAGAATGAAATAAAAAGACAGTTTAGGGTTTAAGATGATATTAGTGATGGCACCACCCTTGCAAGCCTAATACTCTAGCTTATAAGACCAGCTTGTTTGTGTGGAGACTTTTTTGTAAAAAAAAAACTCATCAAACAGGAATTAGCTGTTGAGCTCAAATGTCCGAAGATGTCCTCATTAGATAATGTTTGTTGTCAGGGTGAAACAGATTTTGGATACAAATTTAGACCCATCCATACTGTACAACTGTTTTTTATTCTGAAGTTCGTTCGTCTGTCTGTTTGTGGTAGGTTTTGCAGTAGAAGTGACTCTCAGATGGTTTAGGAGTTCACTCAGTTTGTCCAACGTCCTGTTGGCCCTCTTTCTTTCTCTCTGTCTGTCTCTCTCTCTCTCTCTCTCTCTCTCTCTCTCTCAGAACAGTTAGGTCGTCACATCTGTCCTGGCTTAGGTCTGGCCCACTCCAGATGCACAAGTTGTTGGACTCATGTGGAAATTGGGTGGAAGTGTTTACCTTTCCAGAGAGACTTTTTTCCGTCATACTGACAACTCTTGAGGGTATGAAAGAACTGTACATGTTGCTGAGAGACCGACCTCTTTCACAACACCGTTTATTGAACTGTGCATAAAAAAACAAAAAAAAAACATTTCTTCTTCCAAAATTGTTTGGGACCTGCATAACGAATCGTGAAGAAGCGTCCAGATTTCATCAAGCTTATTAGTCGAGCTTAAGCGATTTTCATACTGTTTTCAGGGGAATTCATGGTTTTGAATGTCTTTATCGTTTGTAGCTAGTCGATAATCGTATGCACTGAAGACGACACTGGAGCGGCAATAATGAAAAATGGAGTTTGGGAGGAACGGCGTGTTTGCACAGTTTGTTATTATGCTTCAACAAGGCCCCAAACTAAATGTTTTTTGCATTAAGCTGCTGTTGTTTTGTTACTCGTTGTCTTTGCTCCAGTTGCTCAATGTGTTTGCTGTCCTACTCTGCTGCTGAAAGCATTAGTACATAAGAGAAAGATTTATTCGGGGTCCTTTTTTTTCCCTGTTTGCTTTTAGTCCCATCAACCCAAGCTGACAGTGCTCCGACAAATTTTAAACCCTTTGTTTGGCAGCTCGCCTGTATAGAGATAGCAGATTTTAAGTTTGGCTGTTTTCGAGAGAAACCCGGCTGGGCACAAGGGTAGGTTAGCTCATAGAGACCCTTGAGAAAAGGGCACAATCCATTTCAGTTTCAAATGCCTTTCAATGTGAATTCAGTCCAGCCATGAGCGAGAAGGCAAACAGCTGGCTTGATTATTTCCTCTGTTTCCTTTGAGAGTTTGATTTACTCGCTAATGACAAACAGAAAACAGATAACTAATGTCTCAAACGAGCCCTTTCATTTCTGTCAAAGTCAGCAGACCTCATTCGAACACACCGTTCCATGACATATCATGACTGCTTTAGCTCTGAATTTCACCTTTTTCTGGCCAAGATTGGTGACACATGAGCCTCGTAACAATTCGGCAAGACCTGTAGCAACTTTTGGATGACTTCAAGAGCCAAAGAATGCGTCTCCAATGTAATGCGTGTTTTAATTTAGCTTTACTTTATTTGATTGTTTTGGAACCACGTTCCCATGCTCTCCCGATCGGCGGTGGAGTGGAGAGTCGTCTTGAGAACAGTTGCGAGGCTGGAAGTCATTTTTTGAAGTCGGGTTTTCATTGCTATGCAATCACAGGCATTCTCCCAGCATCATAAAACTCTCATTGTGTTAAGTCACACAGCTGAGCATACAAACAAAGCTCACAGTTTTAAAATTCCTGTTGTTGAAGCCGTGTTTGCTTTGACAAGTATTATTCAACGGATAGATCCCCAAAACCTACTCTTTAATGCGGAAAAAGTTCATTTCCTTCTTTTATGAGGCCTGACGGATGGTTTCAAAATGTCATATGGATGCTCAGTGAGCGGTGCACTTTATTTTGATTGTTTTCATGATTGTCTGCATGAGAAAGTGTCCAAGTTTTAAGTCGGTGCCTCCTGTGTGTGTCTTTGCAGTTTTCTGGTTCAGATAAATGATGGAATGAGAAATGGGAAAATGTAAAAAGACGTCCCTCGGCTGTGAATTACTCTTGTTCCCAGTAACTTCAGATGTTTGTGTGTGCATATCTCTGTACTTGTGCATGTGTTTGTGTTTAAGACCTGCTGGGCCGTCCTTCAGTTGTTCTCATGTAGGGCTGCACGATAAATCACATGCGATATTTAATGCGCATCTTGTCAGTAAAGACGGTTCTGTAATCAGCGGTAAATCTCCATCACCTGCGGGCTTTCACATTGAGCAGCATTAACTACACAGAGCCGTTGTTCACTGACGAGATGCGCAAAAAAACGCGCGAATATGAACGTGGTTTTGCGCAACTCGTCAGTGAACAACGGCTCTGTGTAGTTAATGCTGCTCAATGTGAAAGCCCGCAGGTGATGGAGATTTACCGCTGATTACAGAACCGTCTTTACTGACAAG
>NW_015555837.1:45164-47918 GCF_001515605.1 Sinocyclocheilus anshuiensis
TGCGCATTAAATATCGCATGCGATTTATCGTGCAGCCCTATTCTCATGCTATTCTTTGTTTACCAGAGTAAATGGGTCAGTGACACACAAGTGTTGATGGTAAAGAAAATGGTTTAATGTGGTTTTGAAAAACTTTCATACAATTTTCAACCAAAATGTAAATGTAATGCCTGTCGTTTGGTATAGCCATCAAGTAAAATTTTTTGTTTTGTATATATATATATATATATATATATATATATATTATTTTTTTCCTTTGGTTTTGTTTGATTTGGTCTGGTCTAGTTTTGTTTGGTTTTGTTTTGGTTCATTTTTGTTTTTATGCATGTTAATCACACCACATGACTTTTCAAGATATTTTTTTCTTTTTCCTTTTTTTTTTTTTTAAAGAGGCTTTTTTCTTCATTATGATAGCAGGATGCTCATCTCAAATGTACAGCGTACAATGTATGTATGAATTGCATTTTTGAATAATGTTTCATCACATTTAAACCAACCCAACATCGTACACTAATTATTACCCCATGATTTGACTGGCAGCATAATTTTCCATTCGAAAAAATTCGTTGGAGACGTGGGCATTACATGGGTTCTGTACGACGAACTGGATCTGAAATTGGGGTTATTGTGGGATTTTTGTTTAGTGCAGCAGATTTTCTTTTTCCTTATTGGGAGTGCATGGCAGTTCTGTTCCCTCTCGAGGAGACTCGGATTTAATTGTTTATGCCCACACTGGAGCGGAGAGGTGTCACCACATGGAGTCGCCGAAGAGCTATAATGATTAACGATTAGTGTTTAGTCTGAAGTTCACGTTTCATTTCAATTCTATCCCACATGGCCATTTTTGAATGAACGCCATGCATGTGGAAATGGTCAACTGCTGCAGTTGAGAAATTACTGACTCACAGTTCAGGTTGAAGACTAGCATCAGTAATTGAAGAGAAGCCGGTGGATCCAAAACCATTGTGACCACATCAGAGCGCCTTTAGTGGTCAGATGATGTGTAATCAGTGATGAGTTCGGGCTTGCTTTGTGGCAATCGAACACGATGTGCGAGAGTATGTGATCATGCATGAACATGCAAGTGATTTTGGTTTTATGTGCCTGTTTTGCGATGAGTTGGCATGGGATGGAGATGTGTTTGTGAGAGCTCAGCTGGAGACTAGGCCTTCCATGGGGCTGTTATGATGAGCGCTTGGATGTGTCACACATGCACAATCAGTTTCACGTGCATAAGGAAATGCAGTAAATCCCTGGCTTGATTTGAATTCGGTTTGCAACACCACTTGAAATTTCAGACTTGGCAATCAAGCAAGTGCATTCAAGCTGTCAGTCTTGTATTATATCGCATAGTTTTGTACCTTTTAATCCTGAAACAGCAAGTAGACAGTTGCTTAATGGCTTGCAAGAAACAAAATGCATTCTGACAATCCTGATTGGCCTGTTACTATGAGAATAGAAAACATTTCCTCCCTTGGGCTACATCTGAATTGCTGAACTATCATAGTGTGTTGAAGTTCGATGAAGAACCTACTTCTTGACTTCTTGATTTTTTTCCCTTAACTAATCATACGGCTTCAGCTCAAGTTGCTTTATGGGATAGCAAAGTGTCCCAAAGTTGCGCACTTCAGAATTTTAGCAGATGTTGAACGTCATCCAGATGTTGTTCGCCTACTGTAGATTGTAAATCTACTATTGTAAATACTTAGTACTGGACTTTCTACTCATTTGACAATGTTTGCTTACTGTATGCAATGTTGGACTTTTGAACTTCCTGATAATGTGAAAACAAACAAGACGAGCTGAAAAACAGGTGCACATTACTGGGGTTTATGACAGGCAGTTGCATAAGCTATAGAATGAGTGGAAACATTAGCAGATTAAATTCTAAACTGTGAGAATTTTAATTTTGTTTAAACAGTGAGGTGATGGATATGCTAATGAAAGTTAGAAAGGAACAATCAGTATGGATTGAAAGGAAGAAAGCTGTAATAGTTTTCATGCCCATGGATGTGAATAATTTCCATATTAAAATCAAATTATCATCAGAATCTCTTGAGGAAAAATTTTATCCTAGCAGCAGTGTTGTAGAATACTTAGTAGAAAACTAGAAAACACAAAAAGATTATTGCGTTTTTGTGTTGGTTTTTTTCTACAATCAAAAAGTTATGTGAAATGTTTCAAAATTTTGTAGCTATTAATATAACTAGATTTGAAAAACAGATCTGAGATCTGAAGTGTAATTTTCTGGCCTAGAAATAAGTAAGTTACTAACCAACTAACTAAATACATAAAGAACAAGAATAGAATTAAGAAACGTCATGGAAATTTCTAAATGAATTAGAGTTTTTTTTTTCTTGTTTATTGTAAAGTTATGTGTGATGTATGTGTGATCGTTGTGTTGTGCCCATAGTCTGTATAAAAACATGGACGTAGTGTCCGTGATGTCACCCGTAGATTTCCTAAGAGCGCTTTTGAAGCTCAAAAGTGGGCGGAGGTGGCCGTCGCCATCTTGGCAGCGCGTCACCGCACGTCACTCCCAGATATGGGCAAAGAGGCGGGAGCTGGCTGCTGAAACCACGCCCACCTAGCTCGACGGTGGTGACAGCAGCGGCAATCCACCTGTCACTCAAGTGGCCACGCCCTTAATTATGCAGAACTTTAAGGCTTAATATAATTTAAACGGATGAGTTATAAAAAAATTCACCCCCCTCACAGTTGTCATGAAGGGCA
The DNA here is from genome assembly GCF_001515605.1 of Sinocyclocheilus anshuiensis. Classification (NCBI taxonomy): domain Eukaryota; kingdom Metazoa; phylum Chordata; class Actinopteri; order Cypriniformes; family Cyprinidae; genus Sinocyclocheilus; species Sinocyclocheilus anshuiensis. Next base: position 47,898 of record NW_015555837.1, read on the forward strand.
AAATTAGCTATATAGACCAAA
>NW_015555837.1:48291-56093 GCF_001515605.1 Sinocyclocheilus anshuiensis
CCTTTAACACAAGTGAGTGTACACAATCATTATTTTCCAAAGGTAAAAGGTAAAAAGTAATTTTTAAAAAATAGCATTTATTCACAAATATCGTTAGGTTTTTGTGGAGCCGCACCACATGACATTTTACTAACTTAACTTTGTCATAACGAAATTATCTGTTATTTAAAGAGACTTATTGACAAAGTTATGAGGGTCTGCAGGGGTCCTCTCTATGATATAATTTCCTGTTTTTTGTTTTTGTTTTTTTTGTTTTGGTTTTGGGTTGGGGAGGTTGCCGCTTGGTTGTGCCAGATAAATGCAAACACTTTCATGTCTTTGCCTACTTTTTTGTTAGTAGCCTGTATTGTAGCTATTAGCAAACTAGTTTTGTTTTCTCCCGTTATAACTAACTTGTAGTTTGGATGTGAACAGTTTTAAAAACACTGTCCATCCAAAATTTCAAAATCCATCCATATTTATAACATAAATCTGGACAAAATATTCATAATTAGTGTTATTTTAGTATTATTTATTATCATTATATATTATTATAATATTTATGAATATTACATATTTATGAATTTACTTTTATTTTAATACTTTTAACTTTTTTATTTCTTTACAGCTTGCTTGCTGTATTTATTTTATTTTATTTTTAAGTTTTAGTAATTTTAGTACTTCAACTTATTCGTTTCAGTTAGTTGGCAAGGCAACATTTCTCATTTCTTTTTTTTTTTTAGTTTACGTTTCTCATCTAATGCTTCGTTTCATATTTTTTTTCTATTACCGAAAATGATTTTTAACAGTTTTAATTTTAGTTTTAGTTAACAATAGCGACACTGATGCACATCTCTCAAGATAAAAGAAAATCAGTTCAAAAGTAACCGCATACCCAGAATGCTTGGTGGCATGACATTTAAACTCTATTTAGCCGATTGTGATTTGGAACTGATCTGGTTGTTTTGATTCTTCATATGAAGAATATTTGTGCTGGTAATTTAGAGAGCAGCTTGCAGTGCATTTTAGTGTCTGACTCTAATTTGTCAGTCACACCGCTCACATGTAAGACAGCATTAGTCACCGAAATTAGTCACATCGTCGCTTAGGAATGATTCTTACTAAAACTATGTAGCCATGTTGGGAAATTTAGCAGTTGTGTTGTGTCTAGAGCGCTTTCCCACAGATAAATAAGCAGTCGGAATAGTTGGACCTAGTTGTTTCCCAAAATGTTAGCATAGTGCTAATTTTTCTGCCTATTTCCTAGGTTCTAAGAGGACCACAGCTCATCGCAGTGGCGTCGACCGACGGGACGGGCGGGGTTGACGCATCTCCTCTCCAGGGTAACGATATTCAGGTGCAATACGTCCAGCTGGGAACGGTGACCGACCACACAGTACAAGTGAGATAAGCCAAAAACACACTCACACACACAAACACAGCGTCAACATTATCTGTGATGTACAGCCGTTTTATTTCAGGGAGGAATGTTTTCTGTCTCAAAAACGACCACCACTGTCGCACAGGTGTGCGATGAATGCACCAATCTGGTCTGTGGTGAGCAGCAGTTCTGCGCCATTGCTGCTGGGTGGCGTAGTGACCAATATGTGCGATCAAACTCGCTCTCTCACCATGGGTTCTTTCTAGAAATCATAGGCAGTGATCTTAACCTGCTCTCCGCTCTCACTTTAGGCTAATCAGCAACCCAGATCAGTTTGTTTTTCCTCCGAATAATAAATTGCCTTTAGTTGTCCTTTTCCTCCCTGTCTATTTTCTCATTTTTATCCCTCTTTTCCATCTCATGCTCTACATCAAGTTCTCAACATGCTCAAACACTCCTTGATGTGTGTTTTCACTCTAATCACTTCCCCATGATGCCGTTACGGCGTTTCGGAGCCGTGATATGGCGTGCACGCATATTCAAACACATTTAGAGGTTTGACAGTCATTACAGGTCACCACATTTCCCCAGCTGCACTCGCGTGTTTGATTCATGTGAGGCTTCAAGCTAGGGTTGAGGAGCACAGGCACAATTTGACTTGCATATTTCACATCTGCTTTAGAGAAGAAGAAACTTCTTTTAATCTGAAGCAAAGAGCAATCAGGGTTAAATCTCGTGAGCGAAATTAGTGGGTCAAACTTTAGTTGGCAAAGATTTTGTGGCAAGACATAAAAACTATGACAATAAAATGATTTAAATTAAAGGAATAATAGATCACCCAAAAAATAAAAGTTAGTTGTAGATGAGTTTGTTTCTTCATCAGAACAGATTTGGAGAAATGTAGCTTTCCATCACTTGCTCACCAGTGGATGCTCTGCAGTGAATGGGTGCCGTCAGAATGAGAGTCCAAACAGCTGATAAAAACATCACAATAATCCACAAGTAATCCACACCACTCCAGTCCAACAATTAACATCTTATGAAGCCAAAAGCTGCGTGTTTGCAAAAAACAAATCCATCATTAAGACATTTTTAGCTTCAAACCGTTGCTTCTGGTTAAAAAACAAGTCCATAATCCATAATATTGCTTTCTCGAGTGAAAAAGACGTCTCATCTGAATCAGGAGAGAAATATTCACAGATCAAGCACCGTTTACAGGTGAAAACAGTCCAAAACGGATCTAAACAAATATGTTGGTAGATTTTGATGTGAGCCGACAATAGTGGATGGACTTTTTCACTGAGGAAGGGTTATTATGGATTATTAACTCTTAACGATGGATTTGTTTCTTCCAAACATGCAGCTTTTCACTTCACAAGACATTAACTGATGGACTGGAGTGGTGTGGATTACTTGTGGATTATTGTGATGTTTTTATCAGCTGTTTGGACTCTCATTCTGACGGCACCCATTCACTGCAGAGGATCCACTGGTGAGCAAGTGATGGAAAGCATTTCTCCAAATCTGTTCTGATGAAGAAACAAACTCAACTAATATTCATTTATGGGTGAACTATTCCTTTAGTGTATACGGTTGGTATTTAATGTATATCATTAACACTGCAAGATTTTAAAAATACACTATTTATACATTTTTAGGAAAGAACGAATCAGTCATGCATTTTATAAATGTTTCAAAATGTTAGAAACAAGGTTGCCAGGTCATGGAAAACCTGGAAATTAGAGGGGAAAAAAGTAATGGATAAGTAATGCATTTCTTTAATGACCATGTATTATTATTATTATTATTTAGTTTAGCCCTTAAATATTTAATTGGATAGAAAAATTTGTAAAAGAATTAAAAATCATGAAATTTCTATAATGAGCAATTTAGTTTATCAAAAATAGTTGGAATAAAATAATGGAGAATGACTGGGAAAATCATAAAAAGTAATTAATCCAAAGGAGTAGGAACCCTGTGGAAATTATATTTGAAGTACAGACTGGTGCTGTTTGACACACGTTTTTTTTTGTCATTTTGCACATTATCATTGAATAAAATTGAGCGAAATGGACTATAACAAATTAATATATTGACATATTGACACAATTAAAATATTTTCACTAAAAGTCAAATTGCTGAAGCAAAAAAACTGTAAAAACCAACAATGAGAACATCAAGCATTTCAAAGCCCTTTCTTGTGACCATCCCTCTTACATTTTTTAAAAACACTCACGGCACTAGCACGCACCCCCAATATGGCTTTTGTGAGCGCGGGAATGTGAGCTATTTGGTAACAGGGAGGAGGACGAGGCCTTTACCACAGTTGCTCTTTAAAGTGGTTAGGCTGGTACAACTAAAACCTCTTTAGACCTTTTGGGCGCTTATGGTTTAAATAGTCTTAAAGGGCATTTCCTCCTTAAAATCTGTACTTTTTTTCAATTTACTTTATTAATACACTTTCCTGGTCTCATTGTGCTTGATTCATCATCGCACGTTATTTCAAAAGAAAAAAAAGTCATCTTATATAAAAAATGACAACTTGCTCCGGCTCTGAAACGACTTTCCTATACTGATGACATCAGCAAGACCTCTTATTTTTCAGCCCCTTCTCTATACTCTGCTGTAAACAAAGGCCATTAAAAAACAAACAAATGTTCCCCTTCCTCTCTTTCAAGTACACTCTTTCATCGGATGTGCTGTACCAGAGCCAAATTTGTTGTACGGCTTGTTATCTGAGTGACCTGCATCTTTCTTTTCCTCTTTCTCTCTCTCAGGGATACACACTCTTGTATTTTGGCCGACCTTCAAATATGTTGTGTCTCATCTTCATCTTAAGCAGGCTGTACCAAACTCCGGAAGGCAGTTTGTGGGAACGGCTTGATGATTGCATCCGTACCCAGACCCCATCAGAGGGTCTTAGATTTACCTCTAGCCTCACTTGTTGCTTTACTTGGTGGTCTGGACTCCTTCCAAAATTGGCTCTGCAATTATACTGTACACATCAAAGCTGTTGGAAAGCTGTTAATGGACTATGATGCTTGAATAGAGCGCCGCATGCGCAACATTTGACGCAGTCAAGCGAGTAAATCTCTGCAAATCGATTATAGATTACTGCCGTTTTGTGACAAACCACCTGTCACGGGGATAAAATAAACAGCTGTCAGAGGAAATGAATATGAATTATGGCATGAGCTCATTTAGTAGTGGAAAGCTGTTAATGGACTATGATGCTTGAATAGACGCAGTCGCAGTCAAGCGAGTAAATCTCTGCAAATCGATTATAGATTACTGCCGTTTTGTGACAAACCACCTGTCACGGGGATAAAATAAACAGCTGTCAGAGGAAATGAATATGAATTATGGCATGAGCTCATTTAGTAGTGGAGCTGTGCTAAAGTTGGCGAACAGAAAAACAACCTGCTGTTTTTGGAAGACAATTTGGTGGAAAATTTGTTTACATGGAAATCAATTCTTGCATGTTTTACAGGTGCATCTCAATAAATTAGAATGTCGTGGAAAAGTTCATTTATTTCAGTAATTCAACTCAAACTGTGAAACTCGTGTATTGGCTCACATTTAACAAAAACCCACGACATTCTAATTTATTGAGATGCACCTGTATATCTTGCTCTGTTTTTTTTTTGTTTTTTTGTAAAATTTAAAATAAAATTTTCTCTTAAATGTAAAACTATATGACAACCTGGATAAAGACATTATGTATTTCATATATTTATGTTTTCATAAAAAGTTTAGGTTGAGCGTCTACATACATAAATTTGATTCAGTTTAAATACATCCTACCCAGTCTCAACTAGTTGCAGCTGTGACTTGATCTCACACATAGTGAGATCTTATTGGTCCAAATTCCTGTTCTAAAGAGCTGTGTATTAAAGATCAAATATAATCTGATTGGCTGTGATTGTTGTGTAGTGCACTGTTTTTCATTTAAAACTTGGACACTTGTCATATTTAGTCGGAGAGCATGTGAAAAAAAAACAGCAATGAATAAGAAATAGTTAAATTATATAGAATTATAGCTAGAAATGAACCTTGGTGAAATAAAACAAATACAATTATTAGAAATAAATAAATAAATACCAAATAAGTGGATTTTAAGTAGATATTGGGGACAAAAATAAAATATAATGCTAACAAAAAAATAATTTAATAAAAACTTTGGAACATTAGTGGATATAAAGTAAAATAAAATAAATAAAAGTGGATATCAGGGACAAAAATTAAATCTAATGATTACAACAAAAAATAAAAAATACCAAGAAAGTTAGTGGATGTTAGAAAAATTCAAGTAAATTAATAAGTTATAAGTGAATTTTAGGTGGACATCATGGACAAAAATTTTATATAATGATCAAAAACTAAACATTAAAACAAACAAACATAAAAAGAAAATAAATCAAGTATAAATAAATAAGTAAATAAATAAATGCATATTAAGTGGACATCAGAGAAAAAAATAAAATATCATGATCATAAAATAAATAAAAAAACAACAAAAAAATTAAAAACTTAACAATAGTGGACCTCAGGTAAAAAATTTTTTTAAGTAAATTAAAATAATAATTTAATTTTTACTTTATTGACCCATTGCAACCCACTTGATGCCAAGAAGCCAGGAAATGACATCAAATGCTTTAAACTATAGGAAAGCTTAATAATTGGGAAACTTAGTCAGTTTAATTTCAAGCTGAACTGATTTCGGACAGCTGTCTTCTTGCGCCTGAGGTCACCGCGCTTCGTTCTATGTGAATTTTAGGATTATTTCAGTCGCTCTCATCTGCTGCACAAAACATGTGGTAGTGTTTACAGACATTTTTCATGAACGCACCCCTTTATTTTTTCATTTAATAGCTTCCATATCACACATTCGATCACACTGGATAAAAATCGTCGAAAGTAAAGCATTGTTTCCGGCCAGGAAGCTCTGTTCTCTGTACAGTCCGATAGAAGTGTCAGCTCACTTACTCAGGGCTGTTTGAAACTGATGCTTTTGAGCGATTCAATCATTGGCTCTAATGAGTGCCCTCTTGTGGAGCCGCAGGAAATCGGCCCCTGAGGACTTTACACTTAGCACCTAAGATGAAAAGCACAGCTCGTAAGTGTCTCGCATCAAACGGGCTGTGTTTTAAGAGTCTTGGCACTTGGGGGCCGTGCCCTTGAGTACAGTTTGAGCTTTGCACCGTGCAGGTGTGCGGTCTGTTCCCCTGGCGTGTGTTGAGGAAGGAATGACTCACTGCTCATACTCTGAAGTGACTCATCCTGCATTGTCTTCCCCTGCATCACTCCCTCTGCCCTTTTTTGAGGGAGTGTTTTTATTTCGACGACTGAGATAAAGTGTAGCCTTCGTCTGACCCTTTACATTTCTCCTGGTTTTCCATCTCTTGTTGTTGTCCTGATCTTTGTTTTTGCTGTATCAATCTGTACACCTGTCAGCATTGTATTTGTCTGCTTTCACCGCCTCCATCAATATGGTAAAGCGGGACGTATTAAGCCTGGGCAAATGATGGGATATACAGCGCTGCGATAGATATGTATCAGCTGACAGTGATTCCACTATACATGGTATCTTAATAAAACAGACATTCCAGACCGTGCTGCAGACAAACACTTCTATTGAACATTGTTTCTTTAATGCCAAGAGTTCATTTGGATGTATCCATCCAAGACACACTGTCACTATGAAACTTGTGCATTAATGTAGTATTCAGCAGATGTTTGATCAACTTCCTATATATCAAGTATTTTACACCGGCTGCAAATATTATAACACTATACTGGCAAAAATAAATTAAACAAAAACAGATAAAAACTTAAGAACATTACTGGACATCAGGGAAAAATGTAGTAAATATAAATAAATACTTGAATTAGTTGAATTTTAAGACATCAGAGGAAAAACTATATATATAACAATTACAAAAAAATAAAAATTTAGAGGACCTCAGAAAATTAGAACATTTTTGGAGTTTAGGGAAAAAATTAAGTAAAATTAAAATACCTAAAATAAAGTTGACATTTTTAGTTATTTAATTTACTTTTTAATTTATTTTTTATATTAAATTTTTACCTTATGGACCAATTGAAACCCACTCGCTGAGCTAAGAAACCACATTTATTATCAGATTTATTCATGTTTTTGAAAGATTATTGTTTTGTTTACCAAGGCTGCATTTATTTGATAAAAAAATATTTTCTGTCAAAAAACATTAAAAATTAAAATAACTCTCTTCTTTTGTATAGTAATGTCATTCATTTATGTGATGCAAAGCTGAATTTCCAGTAGCCATTATTCCAGTCTGATTTTCTGCTCAAGAATAAATAAAAAAATACACTTTTATAAATGCATTTATACCAATATAATTGCAATATGAAACATTTTGTGGTAGAATTATCTCAGCAAAAAAATAAAAAAAAATATATA
>NW_015555837.1:56103-57438 GCF_001515605.1 Sinocyclocheilus anshuiensis
AATACTAAAATAAAATAAAATCACATAAAAAAATGTTGTTCTTTTTTAAATTTTTCTCCCAGTTGCAACCTCATTTCTTGGGACTTTTCACATATTGTAAATCTCACAATTAATAAAATTCTTAATTCACTGCACAAAACACTTTGTAGTTAGCACAAACCATGTTTATCCTGCATGTGAACTTGCAAAGTTTGTTTATTGTTTTCAAGGACCAGGTCGACATGTCAAAATTAACTCTAATATTTCATCTGGTGGCGTGAATTTGAGGTGGAACGGATGGAGATGGCAGATGGAGGGAATGTTCAGGAAGCCTGTTTGAAACAATCAGTATTTTTGCAGTTGCATTTGGTTTTCTAATGGCGCAAAAATGACACATTCACTCTGTTTTTGGTTCTCAGGCTGAAGCTCTGACTCCAGCGCTGCAGGCGGAGATGGGTGTGAAGGAGGCCATTCAGCTCCAGCAAGCCGAGAACGGAGAAGTGGTTCAGATCCAGATGCCAGGCACTTGAGCCACTCACGTGCAAACTTCTCACGTGTGCGTAAACAAAGATATTCGGCTAGAGCGTCAAGGAGAGGGAGAAACCGAGGAGTGTGGCCACTCAAACTCAAATTCTCAACCAAAACCACCACCGTCAGTCAACAGTTATTGACTAAATCCAAGTAAAACAAATGCAATTTGTTGTAACATGTCAGCTCGTATGGAAACTACTGGCCGTCCCCCACCAATAACAATCACTGCGTCCCGTCTGCTTAGTAACGAATAAGCAATGCTGGCTTCATCGCTGGTTCCTCCAACTTCTCTGACACTGATCAAAACAGTAAAAAACAGAAGGCTTTTTCCTCTCCGGTCTATCTGAAGTACCTCACATGCAAAGAACAAGCATGTTTAACTAAAGATTCAAGCAGACAGTCAAGTTACTGGGCTTAAATCGGTCACAAGTGTAATTTTTAGTACATGAGCGTCACACTTTGTAGGCTTTGCCTATCTGATATTACAAAAAAGCAGCAGTGTAAAATATGCTTCAATTCATAATCCAAGATTTTTGTGTTTTGCTATCCTTTTGTGATTTTTGTGTGTGCGTGTGTGTTTGTATCGGTGGAGATCTGGGGGTTTATTTCAGGGCCGCCCCGTCTTCGTTTATCAGTAATTAATTTGTTTTCATAATGGTTAGTCTAAATATTTTTTGTTTCATGTAACATTATTGTATGGAAAAAAAACTACTGAACGTTTTGTGGAGATTTTGTAGGGCAGTTTACTGATACACAGGAAAATATGACAACAATGAACTGTGTTAATGTAGTATATGAAATATGTACTTTTTCATATATATAAAT
>NW_015555837.1:57506-65777 GCF_001515605.1 Sinocyclocheilus anshuiensis
TATATACACATATATTTGTGTATGAAGGATTTGTTCAAACTGAATAAATGACCTTTGTTTTGAAATACAGCGTCTTGAGTAACAAATGACAGTCTGCCAGACAACATTAGTAAAATTTCAGCAAAAAAGTCATTGTCAATAGTGTACTGATGGTTTGAAGCATAGCTCACACAGACGGCACTTTCAAACCAAGCAGCTTTCTGTTGGACATCGTAACAAATTTGCATGACCAACTTGAACAGGAGTGAAATCTGTGCGGGAAAATCTTTACACCCTCACGCGAAACTCTCAATCACACAATTTCTATTGAAATTACTTGATTTCCTGTGAAATATGGCAAAGATGTGATTTATGTTTCACACCTTAATACGAACCAGTTTTTTGGCAGGTGTGAGTGTTTGATGACACAAATTGTGGGTGTGAGACGAGATTATGGGTATTTGGAATGCCATTCCTTACTACTCATACTAATTTTTCAGCGTGCAGTAAACTGGGACAGTATGCAAATTTACCGGAGGAAAAAAAAAATCAGAATGACCTACAACACAAGTACACTACAAATGTCCCACAATGCAATGTGTCTGAATTGCTTATCTATTTTCAGTGGGATAAATGAAACTGGAAGCAGTCACAGTTGTTGTTGTTTTTATACATCTTCTTGACTCATTTGATTTCAAAATAAGTTGAATTAGATTAAAAAAATTGTTGAAATTTAAAATTCTTAAAAATTCTGATTGGTGGTCAATAAATAAGGGGTTTTCAATAGCTGATTCTTAAATTATTACCTCAAATGATAAATATGTGATAGTAGTTATTATCACGAACTTTAACCTTTAAGCTGTCAAGTTATTTATTATTACGAACTCTAACCTTTAAGCTGTCAATTTTTCAACCTTGTCACAGGAGCTTTGAAATTAATAGACATGGGCCTATAACTTGAAAATAGATAACTGAGTAAATTCTCACTCAGTTTCAGGGTTCTTTGAAATTATAATTTAAAACAAAATGCTATTGTTCTTTCAAAACATGTTTTGCATCAACCCTGTTATATTAAAATTATTGTGGGGGGGGGGAGAACAATATTTTTCCAGCAAAAAGTTGATCACTATAATTTGTTTTCCACCGCAGAATTGAACTTTTGAGCTTGACAGGTCCAATATAAGCGTAACCAAAATGAAATACAGATGTAAAAAAAAAAAAAAAAAAGATGCCAATCTCTCGAATATAATGTCAAGAACATTTTTTTTTATCTTAAATGACACAGAATAACAGGGTTGAACAGCTGTTTTCAACTGCTGATTCTTAAATTATTAACCCAAATTAGAAATATGTTTTATAGCTTTACAGAGAACCAGTAGGTATTTATTGTTACAAACTCTAACTTTAAAGCTGTCAACCCTGTTACATTCAAAATATTGTGGGGTTGAAGATCTTTGCAAAATGTTTAATAAAGCCATTATTCTTGTGCCATGTGAAATAAGGACAATATTTTTCCAGCAACAATTTTTCAAATTTTTTTTCCACAACAGAGTTGAATTTTTGAGCTCGACAGGTCCAATATAAACCTAACCAAAATGAACCACAGATGTACGAGAATGCAGACGTAAAAGAAACCTACCCCTTTTTAAACCTACCCCACGAGGTCAAAAATTATGCCAATCTCTCAAATACAGTGTCAAGAACATTTCAAAACTAAAATATCACAGTAAAAAAGGGTTGAACAGTGGTTTTTTTTTTTAAATAAAATTATGAAAAAATAAAAATATTTTAAAAATTCAGAGTAGTGGTCAACAGATAAGTGTTTTTATTAGCTGATTCTTAAATGATTACCCCAAATAATAAATATGTGATAATAGCTTTAAAAAGCAAAAGCCAAGAACATTTTAAAACTAAAATGTCACAGCATAACAGGGTTGAACATTGTTTTAGAATAAAATAATGGAAAAAAAGAAACACTTAATTTCAGGTTAAGCAAAGTTCATTTTTTTTTTTACATTTTTTTATTTTGTGTGTGTGTGTGTGTGTGTAAAAGTGATTAATGTGACTGCACAAATTGGTTGCTATTTAAGGGGAAAAAACCCTAACATTTAACATAACAAACTAACAACAAAAAATTATTTTAACACTTATTTTGCTTTACAAACAAAACAAAAATGATTAGATTCTCTATCCTAGTAAGTTATGAGGATACTTGGCACACAAGTTTAGTTTCCTGACAACGGCCCATACTACAGTATTCAAAGCAGATCTGTTCCAAACAAAGCCATTATTGCCACACACATTATTGCAAGTTAAGTGTCGGTGTTGATTTAGTGTTCAGTCACTGAACAGTCATCACATGCATTGTGGTTTAATGATTGCAATCTAATGAGTGGGAGTGATTAGAAGCAAGCAGCAATACATTCAGTTGCTATGTTTGTTTTATATTGATGTGATTTGCTTCAGTTGACCAGAACACCATAGTGAGAGTCATGAGACCCATGTTTTGATTTGTGAGATCACCACATATTCTCTCTAGAGCCCCCCAAAACTCCTACTCTGACTCCCTCGTCTCTAATGGGATCAAGTCAGCCTCTCCCCCGTTCTGAAATCATGGATGGAATATCCCGGATTGTAGCAGTCTGGACTTTTAAAGCCTCCAGCCAGACACCGCTGGGCTCTTTGTTATGGCAATGGTACATAGTTGCTAACTCATCCTCTCCCACTGCTATGGGTTTTCGTCAAATTATCCGTATCTTTAGAGCAGGGGTGAGGACATTACAAAAAAAAGTTTTTTGTTGAGTTTTCCCACGCATGCTGTAACATAATGGTGTATTTTGGATCGCGTGCAGAAAGTGTCCCGTATAATCGCTGATAACAACATCTCTCTATTTCCTTTTGTTTTCTTTTAATCTCAAAGTCCCCTGTTACCCGTCTTCTGTACACCATCCATCCGTCTCTCTCAAGGAATCTATCACTTTCTTCATCTTTTTCCTCTGATTTCTGGTTCTCTCACTTGTTCTCATCTTCCCACTCTTTTTTTTGCTTTCCTACTCCTTCGCAACCAGTCTGTATTAGTTTTGTCAGAATTTGGGCTGTGGTATCCCTGTAGCCCCCCTAAAATCCAACTCTGACTCCCTTTTCTTTAATAGAACTTAGTCAGCCTCTCCCCCTTTAGAAGATAGATGAAATGGCCCAGAATATAACATATCCCCATCATATTTGTCTTATATTGAATAATAATAATATAATATATATATATAATATATGTAAAATAATAATAATAGAGTATTTCTTTGAAATACTATTTAATTATGAATCACCCCCCCCAGTGTCCTCAGTATCACTTTCCACCCTGTTATTTCAATTATTCTTTGTAATAAAAGCCAGGTCCTTAGTGACATCATCCTCCAGACCAGGATGTGACATCATTTTTAATGGGAAAACAACGTCACTAACATAGGGAAGTATTAGTAATTGATTTATGTTATATGTATTATGAAATTACTCTTTGTCTCACTCCTAAACCTTCCACTCTGTTTTATAAAATTGCAGTAATTGGTGTGATAATGACAACATTTCAAAAGATAGCAAAAAAAAAAAATAATTATACTCAACTTTCATTGAGGAATGGCTAGCTTTGTATTCTGGAATTCTGGTAAACTCTTTATTTCTGTCATGATAATAATCTTGTTAATTTCTTTATTTCCATCCTGTTACATTCCATCTTGTTAGGAATCCTGTTAATTTCTTCATTTCTTTCATGTTCATAATTTTGTTGTTTTCCATCTTGTTACATTCATTTATGAACATTTGATTTGCAAACATTACATTTTATTTCCATTCTGTTACATTCCATCTTGATAGGAATCCTGTTCATTTTTATTTCCATCCTGGTACAATTACTTTCTTTTCTTTCTTTCTTTCTTTCTTTCTTTCTTTCTTTCTTTCTTTCTTTCTTTCTTTCTACCTTATGTTAGGTTCTTTTTGTTTCCTTTTTATTTCCATCCTGTCATATTCATCCCGATATGAATCCTGTACATTTTTCCATCCTGTTAGGAATCCTGCTGATTTTTTTCATTCTCTTTTTTTACTTTACTTTTTTTTTTTTGCATTCTACCAAATGATCAATACACTCAAATTGAGTTTAACAAAAATGTAACAAAATATTAATAGAAAATAAAAAAATAATAATTTTATGATTTTTACTATATTCTACTCTCATTCAAATGTAATGAGCAGTGCATGGGATATGGCAAAATAACAAGCATCCTCTTATACAAAACTAACAAAAAATTTAAAAATGTATCTAAAGAGCAAAGTAATGCTTTTGTTAAGAATATAAAAACTAACCTCACTTTTTCCATAGATACATGAAGACATAAAGACATATTAATTATTATTTTGTAATAACCATATACAACACACCCTTTCATAGTCATTTTTATGTTACGTTATCATGGCAAATGAGTTATTTATGTACAGGACACCAAACGGCACCCTACAGTGATATTGATCCAAATATATTTGAAGTGTCCGAGCTTGACCAGAACATATTTCATAGGTCTGGTGTACCCTTTCATAGAAATACTTCTTTAAATTACAGCACATTTATTTTTGAAATGTTACAGCGGTTAAAGGTGAACCATGAATAGACGGCATGTACTGTAGCGTTATCTTTGTTGACCTGAGCTACATGTTCTCTCTGAATTTTTCTTTATATGCTTTATCTAATGCAGAGAAACGGTTTCCCAAGTCAAAACATGAAAGTGGTCCGTCTCCAAGATATTAAATCAGCACTTGTTGATCTGATAACTAAGTGCGAGAGCAGCCTGGCCTGCATACTGCAAACAGGAGACAAGGTCAGATTTTATGACCCTAATGTTGCGCAGTGGCGTGTTTTATGTTTTTGACTCAATGGGTTCAAGTTCTGAGTATGATCATTGGAGTGAGCTCATGTTTTTGTGTGTGGACTAGTGGCTGGTTTCTTTTATTTACAGGACCTTCTGAGCGGAGCGCAGATTTACGTGGTTGCAACCATGACCTACATGAGCGATTTCACAACCCATTTATCACATTTTCTTCTAATAGGATTAGAGCTTATGCTGAAAACTGATTAATGGTCAAAAATGATTATGTTGGTCCAATACATCATTTAAGACACTGAGCTGCACCCCCAAATGTTCTGAAAGACGCCGCTGATATTATGTAATGAAATGTAATGTGTACTGTGGTTACAATTCATGGAAAAACCTTTCCAACAGCCTACATTTTTACTATGACAAACAACCTCTGTGTCTCGTGACCTGTTTGCTGGGGCTGTGATAACTAATTTAACTACTAATTTTCCGTTTTATATGACACTTTATCTAATGTGACTTATAGTACACTTATTATAAGTGCAGTTTGCTGGGTATGTGTCTTTTTTAAGGCGCAAAGGTGATAAATCAGGAGTCAACTTTGGGGTTTGAGCGAGTTAAGTAAAAATGTTTTAATTAAAAAGTAATTTTTAACAGTATTCCTTCTTCAAAACTTGCATTTTTGTGTTTTTAGGCCTGATTTGGTAGCTATATATATATATATATATATATACACATATAAAGAAAGATTAAAAAAAAAAATTAAATTAAGAAATTCTGTGTGTAATTGTAAAGGCCGTCAAAGCTCATCATATTAAAATGTGTACGAGACATATTTTAACTGTTGTATTTAATGTTAGCAATTTTAAAAAGTGTATTTTTGGTATTCACAGCTGTTTGTCTTGCTGTGTGTATACATATGGGTATAGAAAAGAATCACCCCCCTTTAAAATAATCGCATTTTGTTGCTTTGCGGCCTGAAATGAAGACGGACACAGATTTTGTTTTATCCAGCTGTATTTACTCAGTGCAACTTATAACATACAAGTGAAAGATATAACACCAACATGTCAGAAAACAATAATAAAAAAAAAAAACAGAATCTTTGAGTTGGAAAAAGGATCAGCCCCTTGTGTCAGTATTTTGTTCAACCACCTTTTCCTTTAATTACGGCCTTTATTCTGTTGGGATTTATCTCTGCTAACTTTGCACATCTAGACTTTGCAATATTTGCCCACTCTTCTTTTCAGTTAAATTTGACAGTGAGCGTTTGTGGGCTGCATTTTCAAGTCATTCCACAGATTTTCAGTGGGGTTTAAATCTTGGCTTTGACGAGGCCATGCAAGGACATTCACCTTTTTCTCCTTCAACCACTGTGTACTCAGTTTTGCTGTGCGCTTTGGGTCATTGTCATGTTGGAAGGTAAACCTTCTTCCCATTGACTACTTTCTGGCAGAGAGCAGCAGAGTTTCCTCAAGAGTTTGACATATTTTGCCCCATCCATTTTTCCTTCTATCCTGACAAGTGCTCCAGTCCCTGCTGCAGAGAAACACCCCATAACATGATATTACCACCTCCGTGCTTTACTGGAGGAATGCTGTTATTTGTATGCTGAGCTGTGCTGGATTTCACTAAGAAGGGCCAGAGCTTCATAATCTAGGGATATTAGGGTTTAGTATCAGCATGAACACATAAATACCATTATTCGTGTATTTTTTTTTAAATATATAGGCCTGTATATCATGTCACTGTTAATGCATGGATGTTATAAATGTACCATTGGCCTTGGTGTAATTCTGCTTTGATTGTATCTGAATCAATTAAGTCATCAATTAATTTGGTAGCGGTTGTCTCTATTAGGGCCCCCTAGTGGCCCAAAAAAGGGGGTCTTTGTCTTTATCTTGGCAAAGCGAACTAAAACTAAAAGCAAAACTAAAGTCAACAGAAAATTCATGTTTTCCTAAGTTAGCATTTTATTAAAAAATTACATTTTAGCCTACACAAATCTCATAATGTGTTCAAATATACATTTTGCTGTAATATTTTGCTTTGTGTTAAAGGGGTCATAGGATGCTACATGCACTTTTACAAGTTGTTTGAACTGAAAACTCCTAAGCGATTGAGGTCTTCTGTTTTTGGATGTAATAATGAACATAGCAGTCGTCATTTACTCCCAACATCTGAGCCGCTGAAGACGCAGTGGATTACACTGTTTCTGAAGCGAATGCGCCCCCGATCTGCCTAAATGCGTCTATGTTCGAGCGAATCATTCATGATCCAGCCTCATCTACAGAATAAGTGAGTATAATGTTTTGTAATGAATCTTTGCAAATCGCCTTTCCTAATAATGTGCGAATTAGCAAGTTTCACGATGAAACTTGCTAAAGTAAACGATGTAAATGATGCGGCTAAAGTAAACAGTCTCTCTGAGAGCAGTTCCGGAGAGAGGGGCGGGGTCAGCAGAGCTCATTAACATTTAAAAGGAAAATGCTACAAAAACGGCTTGAACTGAAAAGAGCTGGTTTTGACAGGGTAAAAAGATGGTTACACTACCATTGAGAAAAGAATCATATCAACTTGTGGAAAATGGGCATCCTATGACCCCTTTAAGTTTGGATAACAATTAGTTCGCACTGCCATATTGTCAAGTAAAAAGTGTCCAAATCACATTTTTTCTTAATTTTTTGAACAGTTCATGTATTGTTTTATCATTTGAAACGAACCATTTTGTGTATTTGTCCTATATATCTTTAAAATATATGCAACTGATATTCATTCTATTCAATTTAAGCGAAATTCATGCGCTTTTAATGCTGTTTGAGACCACTCTTTCATAATAATGCATTATTTCTGCAAGCGAAACGCTTGGACCGAGACTTGATTTGGTGGTGAAGAGTGAAGCTGTGGTCAGGGAGAGGTTAACTGGCTCGTGCGCTCTGGTGGCAGGGCAGGTGTAGTGCCGAAATTTGCTCCCTGCCAGATTATGCACCCCCTAGTATTGGTAGGTTTAGGAGCAGTGTTGGGGGTAACGCATTACAAGTAACGCGAGTTACGTAATCAGATTACTTTTTTCAAGTAACTAGTAAAGTAACGCATTACCCCATTTTATTATCGTGTCTTTGCTCTGACCTTCGATGATCCAATTCAACCATACTAATAAGCAAAAATTACTCAAAATAAACTAACATTTGTTCTTTATTTTACTGCTGAAGAGTGTTGAATTTTCTCCTTCTGAATTCTACTGTACCAGAGATGTGAATTTACATTTCCTTCAGCCTGAGGATTTTGGTGTGAAAGGGCTTTTATGTTTGCCAAAAATAGAATTTTTTATATTAAAAACAAACAAGCAAGCCCTGCCGAGATTTAAAAAGTAACGCAAAAGTAACATAACGCAT
The DNA here is from genome assembly GCF_001515605.1 of Sinocyclocheilus anshuiensis. Classification (NCBI taxonomy): domain Eukaryota; kingdom Metazoa; phylum Chordata; class Actinopteri; order Cypriniformes; family Cyprinidae; genus Sinocyclocheilus; species Sinocyclocheilus anshuiensis. Next base: position 65,740 of record NW_015555837.1, read on the forward strand.
TACTTTCCATAAAAAGTAACTAAGTAACGTAATTAGTT
>NW_015555837.1:66028-81016 GCF_001515605.1 Sinocyclocheilus anshuiensis
TTAGGATTAGGCAATCAAGTAGCGACTTCAACGAGGGGGTGCATAATGTGGCAGGGGTGCAGAATTCGGCACAACACATGCGCGGAGCTGCGGCGCGCTGACGCGGGGATGGAGAGCTCAGATGCGCTGCTGCTTTCAACCTTTTCTGGCCGCTCTTCTGCGCCGGAACTTTAAATCACGGGTGAGTCCGCTGCTTCCTCCGACACATTCAGTGTAGGACGGGTCCGGTGAGACGTCCCAGGAATGTAAAGCGCGTGCGAACGTCACGCCTAGTCTATATGATAATCTGACAAGTTCATTAGCAGCCCTCCACGAGCAAAGTAAGTTATGCAAGAGTGAGGATGAGTGAGTGAAACTTCTTTTAAACACTCAGTGATTGATAATGTTGTTAACATGGTGATGTTGCTGCGAAATTAACATGGTAACCCGTAATTTACTGTAGTTGTTACTTAAATACTTAGTTTTAGCCATCAGTTGTGATTATGTAATGAAATGAAAATGGCAAAAGTAATTATGAAACCTTACTCCCACATTCATTTATAATGATTTTACAGTGGGAAGAATACCTGATAACTGTTTTTTGGACGGTTGCGGTGTACAGTGCTTGTAAAAGGAAGTCAGACTTCTTTTGAAAAGCGCTAATGTGTTTGGCCACTTTGTCAACACACTAAACTCCATGAAATCACTTTATTTCCTCTCACATCCATCGATAGAGTGCAAAAGTGCACGCCCACTTTTTTAAACCATAATGTTTCCATAGATACATGAAGACATAAAGGCATATTAATTATTATTTTGTAATAATTAATAACATTAATTTTGTAATAATTAATAGCATTAATTAACATATAATCTATATTATTATAACGATGATAACAGCAATATTTTTGTTTTTATTGTTGTTAATAATAAATATTTCATGATTCATTTAGTAATAATAGTTATTATTATTATTATTATTATTATAGACAATAGTCAAAATAATGGCAACTTTTTTATTATAATTATATCGATTATATAATATCAAAATAATTTATTTTCGTTGTTATTGTTAATAATAATTATGATGCAATTATTATAATGTTTATTATTATATAGACATAATTAATGACAACAAGAAAATATTATCATTACATAGATTGTATAATAATAATAATAATAATAATTGTTGCTATTATTGTTAATAATAATAATTAATGATTACATTATTATTATTAGTAGTAGTATTATTATATTAACATATTATTATACAGCCAATATAATAATAATAATAATTATTATTATTATTATCATTATTATTATTATTATTATTATTATTATACCAACAATACCACTACTACTACTACTAATAATAATTCATAATTGTAATTGTTTATAAGTATAGAAAAAAAACATTGTATCTATCTATCTATATATCTATATGTATCTATATATATATATATATAAGTATAATAAATATATAAGTATTTTGTGAGTATAATGAGATTGAGAGACATTTGCATTGCTTAATGGAAGTGGGCGGAGCTCTTTCCTCTTGATTGGCGGATATGTCTCTTCAGGATTCATGGGTAATGTAGTTCTTCAGCAGAAATTGCACTGTCAAACAGTTTTAAAAATGAAGTTGAACTAATGCTGATGGCTTCAACAGACGCTTGTACGCTGATAACCTCTGAGCTTATGGCAGATTTGTCTTTAAAAGTTAATAAGATATTAAAAACAATTTTCCTATAAAGAAATGAACAGGATTTTTTTTTATTTCCAGTACTTGTTGTGCTCTATTGCTCCTGTGGGAACTGGCTGGTATTTATTCATTTTGAAAGTGTTTTATTGCTTTTGTTCGTGGAATAATCGGTCAAGTGTGTTATACACATGCGGCCTGCAGAAAATAGTTTCCCCTAACAAAGTACACAGCATCAACAGTTAATTAACATCCTTTAATAAGCATCATTTAATGTTTTAAAAGCGCAGCCAAACCATCAGGTCTGGATGCGGGGGTGGATGAAAGCTGGAGTGATGGAGATGCATGGGATGCTGAGAAACTTCACCAGACCTAAATAAACGCCGAGCGACTGGGACTTTCCCAAACCTGCGCTGAACACAATGTCCTGTAGTTAGCCATGTTTACTAGACTGCATCTCCTCATGCAGATCCATAACAGCCAAGATTATAGATATATCAAATCAAGATGCATCTGCAAAAAAGCTTTTCTCAGACCTTTTGTTGGCATTTTTGTAATTAGCTTTAAGCAGCTGCTCTCAAGATTTTCCCAGACCTGCCCTGCCTCAGCGTGTCCTGTAGTTAGTTAACACTTGAATCCTAACCAAAAGCATGTGTGATGTGTTATGACTCACTCTACTCATTAACTCAATTGTTTGGGTAGGAATAGTACAGATCAGCTGAACTAAAAAGAATACTTATTTATCTTAATTGAAATGGAATAAATCTGAAGATGTGCAGTGTGTTGAGCAATGATCGTACAGTTACAACCGACTGATGAAAGATGAGCACATTAATGGGCTTCAGATGTGAAGGCATAACAGATCTTTTATTTAAGGATGCATTAAATTGATCAAAAGCGACGCTTATGATGTTACACATAATTTCTATTTCATATAAATGTTGTTCTTTTGAACTTTCTATTCATCAAAGAATCCTGAAATACAATTATCACTGTTTCCACAGAAATATGAAGCAGCACAACTGTTTTCAACATGGATGATAATAGGAAATGTTTCTTGAGCATCAAATCAGCATATTAGGATGATTTCTGAAGGATCATGTGACTCTGAAGACTGGAGTAATGATGCTGAAAATTCAGCTTTGCATCACAGGAATAAATTACATTTGAAGATTAAGACAGTTATTTTAAATTGCAGTAATATTTCACAATATTACTGTTTTACTGTATTTTTTAATCAAATAAATTCAGCCTTCGTGAGCATAAGAGACTTATTTCAAAAACATTTTAAAACTTACTGACTCCAAACTTTTTGCAGTAGTGTATGTGGTTGTCATGGAGTTGCTATGCAGTTGTTAGGGTCTTCTGAGTGGTTGCTAGGTTGTGGCCAATGACATGGTGCTCAATAGTTCATCTGGATCCAGTAAAACATTAAAAATGCAGTTTATATAATGACTTGTACTATTAACATGTCTTTCATTTCCAAGTTATTTGAGGGCATGAATTAAAAAATGTCAGAGTGATACAACTCCAAAAATCATAATGAAGAAAAAATGTAAAGGGATGATAATAATTTTTATTTATTTATTTGTTTTTTATTAGAAAAACGTGAAAAGAAGTGAAACTGCCAAATCATGTGGTCAGACCTACAGCCAAAATAATAATCATAATAATAATAATAATAATAATACTAAAAAAAATATATATATAAAAATAAATTAAATAAACAACTAAATAAAACAAGAAGCATAAGGCTATTTTTAAATGAATAATTCATGCCGTAAATAAATATGGTGTGTACACATTAAGATGCGTAAGGAAAATATATGACTTTTTACCTGATAGTTACAACACATTATATTTTTTGAGTTATTAAATGAAGAGTTTGGTTCCAAAACGTGATAAACGCCATTTAAAAAAAATAAAAATAATTTAGTTTTCGCCAAAATCAGTATTGTATCTGGTCGGTATTGAAAAGTCAATTTTTTATTTTACGCAAAATGCGATATCCGCCGAGTTATTCTGTCATGTTTTCTCCCTTTCTTCCAAACCGCGACAAACGCCAGCCTCCCTTTTCTGCAGAATGCGATATATCCGCTCAACCAATCACAGCGCACCATTCCACGCCCTGTAAACGGTATCAACCAATCACAGCGCACCATTCCACGCACTCTAGACAGTAATGGCGACGCTTTGAATACACCCGGCTTCCTAGTGTCTAGGATCTATTTTGTACTTTGTGATCAACAAACAAACTTAGGGCTGCACGATAAATCGCATGTAATTGTCATGCTCATCTCGTCAGTAAAGCCGGTTCTGTGATTAATAGTAAATCTCCATCACGTGCTTTCAGATGGTGCGGCATTTAATACACAGAGCAGTAGATCACTGCTATATCACATTCATAATCGCAGACGAGTCACATTCGATTATGAACGCGATATTGTGTAGCTTGTCAGTGTAAGTGTTTTTATTTATGCCATTAATGTTTTTGTTAATACAGCGTATAGCAGTAGTCAACTAAATGAATGTAACATGGCAAAGATGAATGCACTTTTTGAAGTTGAATGGAAGGGAAATGTCATTTTGGAATTTCTGTGGTTTAATGTGATATTGTTGTTCATGTATGTTCATGATGAAATTTTCTTTTATTGTTGTAATTAATTTATAGCATTAACAAGATGACCCGTTGAATTCATTTTGGGAGCGATGACTGATTGAATGTATTTTTAGTCCAGTGCCTGCATATAAGATTAGTATTGACCAAGTTCAGAGGCTGTCATATGTGGATCAACTTACTATGTTGTGTATTTTCAACAGTTTCAATATGAAAAATTACTTTTATATTGATTCAATGGATTTATTGCATTTTGAAGAAGAAAAAAAAGTGTCATGGATTTATTGCATTTTGGGACAAAAATAATAAAATTTTATAATAAATCTTTGAAAATCAAAATCTGGATTTGAATTTTTAATGTTATTATAACCTAAAGATGCTATGTGAAAGTTTGAAACAGAAAATAGTGGTTTTCATCTTGCCACTTTCTTGGTAAAGAAAACACATTTTAACTCGAATTAATAAAAATGGATTTATAGCGTTTTGGAACCAAACTCTTCAAATGTAAACTTTAGTTGAAAATAGTATAAAAGTTTTTTTCAAAATCATATTAAATGTACATGAATACAAAGAATACCTTTTGAGTAAACTTGGCACCAAATGTTTAATCGCAGTTCAATGCAATCCAAATATCAAAAATAGCCCCATTCCCTGAACTTGTACTGGCCTTTCCGCAATAACACAGAAAGAGATCAAACTCAAGCCAACATTAATACAATTCATTTCAAAAGAAATAATCACTAAATCCACCAAAGGTGAGCGTGAATGCGCCGGCGTCTGTTTTGTCTCAGCGAGGCGTCAAGATGTTCAGTTAATGCAAATCAAAGAGCTTCAAAGAGCTGAACTGGTACAGTATGGTGCTAGCAACGCCAAGGTCACGGGTTTGATTCCCAGGGAACACATATACTGGCAAAAAAGTTGCTTCAGATAAAAGTGTCTGCCAAATGCATAAACGTAAATGAGGAACGTTATGTGCACTACCAGGTTTGACAGAAGTTCAGCCGGGGTATCTTCAAATCACTGTATAAAACTGCACTTCAATGCCTCATTTGCAGAAAACATTGAAGAGCTTCGACTCTCTGCGACTTCTGGAACTGAAGGAAAGTTGGGAAGTGATCATTCGCCAACCTGCTGTGGTTTATTGACATGGCACTGGTCAAGTTAAGACATCAGTGTTACTTATTCTTGATGGTCTTGGGAGACGTTTCTGAAGAACAGGTCACGCTCTAATTGTGCTCTTAACAGCTCTATTGTTTTTTAATTGTCAACCTGTCAATATCGATAAAAAGCTCATTGGAAATGAATAACAGCAAATATGTGAGCCAAACCAGTGGAAAAGAAACAATTAAATCACTCAGCCTCGGCAAAACCAAAAACACAGAAGGACAAGAGATATGAAATATTAGACAGTATGAAATATTAGACAGTATGTTAAAAGATTACTGTCAGACTCTGTCAGTCTGTCTTTAGATTGTCTAAAACAGCCATCAAAAAAAAAAAAAAAGAAATAATGAAGTTTCTAAAGTTATTTATTTATTTATTTATAAGTTGCAAATTTCACAAATTATTAAATAATATTTAAAGTCAAATTTTTTATAAAATCATTTTTTTAAAATCACAAAATATTAATTCATAATTAATTCTTAAAATGATGTTTTTCTCAGCTATGCTTTTTTACACAAAGATTTTTTACAAAAACGTTTAAATGAATGAATTTAATTAGTTATTTTTGAATTAATTAATTAATTAGTTAATTTGTTTACTTATTATTTCATTTTTTTATTTTTTTTATTTTCAACAATTTTATTCTTTAATAAGGTTTTTCTTTAATAAGACATCAGAATACAATTTAATAAAAAAAATTACTTTATTTTTCTTACATTTTAAAAACGTGTAAAAAATCTTCGTTGTATTTTAGTCATCGGTCAGTCAGTTTCGATCAGTATAAGAACAGCCAAATAAACACCTGCAAAATGGTCATTTTGGAAACTGTAACTCAACTGTCATCCATGCTTTTATTTTTGTAAGGTCTACGCAGTGGCAATGTTGCAATATTAGCCAAAGTCTTGGCCTATTGTATAGCCTCTGAGAAAACTAGAATGCCAAAAACTCGTAATTTGATTATAAATCAGTTGCTAAATGCTCTTTTTTGTCTGAGTGGGTCTTGGAGTATCATGTCTGTTTGGAATAAGGTTCCTATTCCATGAGAAAAGTTCTCTTGTTTGTTAAATGCAAGAAAACACTCATTTGAACTTATTTCTTTGAACTAAAAATTCATCTGAACAAAGCTGTGTTTAATTTTCTTTCCCCATATCTGTGTTATAGTTACAAATATGATTGTGCCAGATGTGGCAGAGGAGTCATGCTTCACTTAAAATATTTCATAATTTTGACTCTGAAATGCCAAAATGCGCAATTGCCAAAAGTTTGCGTCGTGGGAACAGCGCCTTTGTGAGAGTGTGTTTTGCTGCAGCCGGTGTGCTGCCAGCTGGGCGCTGCTGTGATTAAATTATTATTAATGGAATGTCTTGTAGGCCAAATATTTGTGATTTCTCTGACTGGCTTTTGTGCACTTCTTGACACGCTCTCATTTATTACAGACAGACAGACACGCAGGGTCATCCCCCGAGGGTGTTGATCTGGGTCAGATCACTTATCGCTGATCACTCCACCCCGCCTTTCCCAGCTTCGTTTCACTTCTGCTGCCTGTAAGTGACTGTGGCTGGGAGGGAGTTAATTAGCAGGTTGGTGCTTCTGTAATTGGCAGGCATTCGTCTGTATCTGGGAGACTTTAAACCAGCATTATGTATAAATGAAACAGATTTACATTTTCTGGAAAATATCTTGAGTTGTGTGGTTGGTTGCCAATACATTGCTTTGTAGTTGATTAAGTGGTTTTTAGAGAATTATGTGGTTATGTGGTTGCTGGGGTGATGTAAGTGGTTGCTAAGTGACCAAAAAGTCAAAAAGGCCCATCCCCAAGTCTCTATACTGGGGTCACTTAAGCCCAAACAGTTGACGGTAACCACTGAGTTCCATAGTATGGAAAAAATACTATGGAAATCAATGGGTACGTCAACTGTTTAGGCTCAAGTGGTTGCTTGCTGGCCCCATGTCAAAAGAGACCATTCCCAAGTCTCTGTGTGTTTACTAAGGGTTTCTAAAGTCCAAACAGTTGACGTAGCCATTGACTTCCATAGTATTTTTTTCCATTCTATGGAAGTCAATGGCTACCGTCAACAGTTTGGTTTCCAATACGTTGCTGCATGGTTGCATAAGTGCTTTTTAGTGAATTATGTGTTTACAAGGGTGATCTAAGTGGCGTTACTACTGTTGACGGTAGCCATTGAGTTCCATAGTATGGAATAAAATACTATGGATGTCGATGGCTACCATCAACTGTTTGGTTACCAATACATTTTTTCATGGTTGCTTAAGTGTTTTTTTTAGTGAATTAGGTGGTTGCTAGGGTGATCTAAATGGTTGCTAAGTGATTGCTTATTGGCCCCAAGTCAAAGGAGCCCATAAGTCTCTATGCTTTTACTGGGGTTGCTTAACACTAGAACCACCACAGGGTCAATTTTACCCATGGCTGTTTTTCAAATGTACATAAAAGATTTAAAATAAAACATTCAAGTCTCCAAGTCTGACTTTTACTACAATTATGTAATTTACAATCCAATGTTGTTAAAAATTATTTAGATAAAACCAGTTATGGATTAGTGTAGCCTGCATTAAAAAAATCTTGAACATAAAACAACAGGATCAAAATATAGTTGATGACTAGACATAATCATTTCATGACTCTAGACACTTCTTTGTGAAGACAGTGGCATAATACAGTGAAATAAAATGTTCTTTAGCCATATAAAAACAGTTGTCATGTGTGTGGGTAAAATGTACCTGCTGGTGCTTTTAGGTATACAGCGACCCCTGGCGGTTCTAGTGTTAAGCCCAAAGTATATGCAGTTTATAGACGAACACTAAGGTATGCATACAGTGTATATGACGTATAGTTCGTCAACAGCATAGTACATGTGTAGTGTATATGCAAATCTTGATTTTTCTAACAACCTGTACTCTGTATGCTCAGCTCGCATATGCGCTTTGAATATTTTTGCATGAATTAATTCATCCACAAGGTGGCGACACCATCCAAGCGTGTATTTCCTGAACATCTACATAACTTGCTGTGCTACTACCATAGTACAATACATTGTTGGAGAAACACACTAGCTAGCCACAACCTGAAAACATAAGAATTTTGTTCGCACTTCGGTTGTTCGAACCAGGTTGTTTGGAAGTGCCGTTTATGACATCAAGCAGGTGTAGGAGGAATAACTTTAGCTAATTAATCAGTTTGAGGTCAAATTAAAGGGATAGTCCTGCCAAAAATTATACAAACAGTTGACGGCCACCATTGACATCAATAGTTGATGGCAGTCAATGGCTGCCGTCAACTGTTTGGTTTGGAATGATGACAGAATTTTCATGTTTGTGTGAACTATTCCTTTAAAATGCAGTGATTATTAAGGTATAAGGGTTAAACATTGTCAGTATAAGCATGACATCTCTATTAAAGAGATGTTTTCCATCAATTTCAGGCAAAACAAATAGATGTTCAGATACTGGCAGCTTTCTCTTTGAGTTGTGGTGGTTCCGCGTACCAGGATGATAAAGTTGGTGATAACTGAAATGAGTGTTCTGCTCATGACAGTACTGATAAGGGCTGGTGAAAGAATAATAGACATAGAAAGGGTGAATTTTATGCATTTGCCGAGCCAAAACAATGTCCCACTTGGGAGTCCTGACCTCATTTTCCTAAGTCTGCATATATTTTGTTAAATTGAGCTCATGAACCACTGCCAGACCTGTCATGTTTCTCATCATGTGTGAGGGCTTCTCCTCTTTCATTGAACTATGTCTTTAGTTACAAAAACCGTTTGGCATCTCAGAACGCTGTAAATTACTGCAAACAGCTTCACTGGCAGCAAAGATGGCACATCTTGTTGTATTTCAAGGAAATTTATGCTGTTTTATTTTACTTTTTTGCATTTTGCCAGAGTCTACTGTAGCAGTCGTAGGCTATGTCCCATGGCCTAAAATAACTTTGAGGCTATGTCTGATTTATGACTTCGGTTTGTTCTGGAAGTATATGTCATAAAAACTAGCAGTTTTGTAGGAAGTCTTCGCATCCAGTTCTATGGAATAGGAGGAAACACAGCTTAGCCCTTTGAACCTTGGTTAATATGTCTTTAATACACTCCATACTGCTTGCTAACTTGCAAATGCTCTCCCCAGTGCCCTTGGGACGAGTCCAAGCACGAAATCTGATCTGATCTTCATGGAACCACCACGGCCTGTCAATTCATTCATCCGTAATGCACCTCAAGGCATGTCGAGAAGAGGATTACATCTTACGCAAGGCTGTAAATCATATGTAACACTGTCAGTGGATTAAGCACTGTATTTTTGTTCTTTTTGTGTGACTGATTATGTAGTTTCTTGGCTCAAACCTTTAGAAGTCCAATCAGGTTTAATTAGTATGTATGCTTATGTAAGAGAGCGAAGGAGCCTGAGCCAGAAGTCAAATTTGGATAGACAGTCGGTTCGCCTGTCCTGAGGCGTCAATAATCCCTCAAGCAATTAAGCCTAAACAAAAAGATTACTTTATTATACGGATGTGCAGCCCACTATTAAAGTGGTTCAGTCAGAAAATGAAATTCTGTCATCATTTACTCATTTACCTCATGTCATTCCAAATCCCTTTCATCTACAGATCATGCGAAGAAAAAAATTGGAACAATGTACTTAAAATCGTTCTTTGTGTTGTATTTTTCAAATCTCATTTGTGATATCTGAATATGCACAAATCTAATGTGATGCATCATGATCATCAAAAAAAAAAGAATTTTTTTGTCATTTTTGGAGATTGGCAGCCATGGTCACTATTCACTTTCATTGCGTGGAAAATAGCAACATGAACGTTCGGCAAAATTTCTCTTTTTGGGTTTTACAGAGGAAAGGTGAGGAAATTATGACAAAATTTAAATCATTTTAGGCGGGTTAGCTGTTTTTTTAATAGTATTGTTCAGTTTAACGTGTAAAAAATATTTAACTCAATTAACGTAGGGGTGGAGCTAGGGTTTAGCCACCCCACTCACAACTGCTGCTTTGACAAAATTGCATTTATTTAGATGCAGAATGTCTTTACGACCACACAGAACTGTCCTGGAGCACCAGCACTGTCTCCCTCATCTATCACACCCGATTCAGCTCATCAGCTCATTAGTAGAGACTTTAAGACCTGAAGTGGGTCAGAAAAGGTAAAGAGTTGTAAGAAAATATGATGCGTGTCAGATCTGCTTAATGTTCAGCAGCGGCAGCTCTTAAATCAGCCAAAATAACCTAATAACCCAGCTGATGTGATGTCTGTTCATCAAAGAACAAAAGAAAAAAGAGGAAATCAATCACTTCTGTAGCTTTAAGGATTCATCAATATTTAATTTAGAGTTTGGTGTTTGATAACTTCAATTTCTGTATATTTCCTACTTGCTGAAGGGCACAGGTAAATATGACATTTATTATAATGGGTTTATGTGAAGGTTAAGTTCCCTTAAATTAAAAGTTATTTTTTAAAAGTCTAATAAATGTTAAAATTGATAGCTCTCAATTATACTGTAATGTTGAATGCCTATAGTCAGTGATTACATATTAGATAAAAAAATAAAATAAATTTCATAGAGACATCAGTAGTATTGGTATTGGTGAAACTTGCCTTCAGTCATTAAAAAGATGCCATTAAACAAATATTAAAAATATACTGTCTTAATGTTGTTTCTACATTCATTTGAAGATTGAATGTGAAATTATTGCAATATAAAAGTATATTTAAAAACTTTAATGTTAGGTGGGATTAATCGCGATTAATTCAATTTTTTTAGATTCTCTTATTGTTCATTGACTACTACATTGACTCCCACAAAAGTGTAACATTGAGCCCCCCCGACCATAGCTGACGCATTACATGGGAAAAGAAATTCAGATTTGGTTACAGAAGTGCAAGCCAAAATTTGAAGACTTGCCAAAATACAGACAGGGCAAAACAAGAGTAAACAGTGACGACGATTTTACAAGATGGAGGAATTTGATGCAATGTTCGGGTTTCAATCAAGGCACTGAACTTATGGAGTTTCTTCTTAACACTGAAGCTAAATTCAAGTATTTGCCACACGGTACTTCTTTACTGTCAAGCCCCAGATAGAATAGTGAAATATTGCAAGGATAAGAATAATTGTAATAATATGCAAGGGGCGTTTGGAAAGGTAGTTTAAAAATATGCTTTATTTTTTGTAATTCCCCTATTTGACATTAGCGGCATACTTTACCTTTAAAGAGAAAAACTGTATTAAAACACAACAAAGATAATAAAAATATATTTTATTTGCTTAGGTATACTATTATTGAATAGGCGATGTGACATGATTTTCTATGTCCAAAATGTTTACAAACACACTATTTGATTAGCATTATAAACCAAGGGGTTGGGTTTTGCTGGTTAGCATGACCCAGTTTGCCCCTGCTGGTAAATGCCTTAACTACACCATCAGATGGCACAATCACAGACCACACACTGTTAAATTGCATTCAGATGCATACTGGAATGTATTTTCTCAATCTGGCAAGCTCTAATCTGATTGGCTGACTTTACGTATCTTCTGGGAGTACGGGGCATCAGAGCTTTTATCAGTCTGCCTGGAAACAGCCGTGTTTACGATTCTGATGCAACAAGAGCCTTTGAGGATGAAATAATCATTGGATTTGCCATCACATATTTAAGGATATTCTGAGTTTGTTTTGAGACACTTAATAACAAGTAAACTATATAAACTCATCCGTAAATAAACAACAAAAAAAATCTGTGGTTGATGCTTTTTTACATTTATTTTTTTTGGGGTTAGTATCCCTTTAAGAAATGTAAATATCACACGCTGGTTCTTTTTTGCAAAGAGCACAGTTGGCCTTCTTACAATGCCATGTGCTTCTGTCTTCAATCGCACAGGAAAGTACGCAGAAAAGCTGATCGTTTTACATGCTGGTACACTTCACAAAGAAATATTGTGGAGCGGCAGATGCCAGGGTGGACAATCAGTCCTGGTTGCTCGCCAGGTATTTTAATGCACTGTTTGGCCAAAGGATTTTTGATTCGTACTGGTATGTCCACACTTCAGAATTATAGCTGGTGCTCATCAACAGAGCAATGGGTTGGTTGATAGAAAAGACCAGCCAAGTTGAGGATCTCAACAATCGCGTCTTTATTTTTATTTTCCCATCAGGGATCGTCACAATACCAACATTTCAGCTGCCTCTACCAGTGAAATTTCACTACTCTCTACACAGAAAAAACTAAAACTGAACACCCTCTATTATTTAAAAAAAAACAAATATTAATACAAATATTTACAAATCTAATTAAAACAATGGCCTGTCGCAAAAGTAAACGTTGCTTCAAGTACAAACAAACTGTCAAGAAAAGAATAAATAAATGAAGAGCAGTGAGTGTTTTTCTTTGTTTCTTGTCAATATTGTTGTTTGATTAATAGTACGCAGCAGCTGTTTATATATTATGAATAAGAAATTGTTTAAAATTATTTAATTGCTCACATGTTCATAAGAGGAAAAGGCCTGTTTCACTCATAAGCCTGTGTCACTTTAACAGGAGAGCTGCAGCTGTGTAAAGTTCTGTCTACTGTACAATATTGACTTTTTTGAGCATTTATTCCCATATTGTATCACTATGAAATCTAATTTGCATCCAAATATTATTTAATCTACTCATTTCCATTTCTTGTTCAGTCACTTTGTCTGTGAATTCAATTTGCAGATGTAATTTTTCAGACAGTAATTTGCTTCATTTTTGTATGTCACATCACACAAAAGCCTTATAAAACATTGTGTTGATAAATATCTTATAATGCAATTCAACATTGTTTACAGTGACCTCCCAGTTGCTACTCATATAAGCAGTGAAAGCTGAACGAACCTTTAAAGTGAACTGTTCACTTCCATGCTGTGCACTAACTGAGGCTGTGTCCGAAATCGCCCCCTATACCCTTAAATAGGGCACTATTTGAGGGAACAGCCATTTTTAGTGGTGTCCGAAACCATAGTGGACGTTCTCGAGTGCACTCATTCAATCCCACAATGCACTGCAAAAACGAGTGTACAACTGGTGCACGCTCAACGGCTAGAGAATGCCCATAATGCACCGTGAGAGTCACGCGCCGAATGAATTCCCGCGTCTCGCCAGAAGATGGCGCCCGCAGCTGAATAATCAATCCGTTAATTTTTACAAAGCGCTCATCCATGGCGTACAGCATAATGTACAACACGGGTATACATTCATTGTAAATTGATTATTAAATTGTTTGATTAGGGTTTATGCATAATTTCCGTGACAGAGTTCAAGATAAATCCTTTAATTTTACTACTGGAGCTGCTAGTTTGCTAGTTTCAAACGATTAATAAACAGCAAGCACAAACTATGCAAAAGCGGCATTCCTTCCAGTGCACTCGGTGTCCGAATTCACTACTCGTTTTCATTCACTCCTTCTAGTGAACTGAATTAGTGACCTAATGTAGGGAATAATGAATGAGGGTACGGTATAGGGGGCGATTTCGGACACAGCCTTAGTTTTACTTTGGCCCCTAATTGTCATTTCGTTCACCTGTGTTTCATTAATTAACTCATTAGTTCTTTCATTTGCTCCCCTACAAATACTCTCAGTTTTCCCTTAGTCAGAGTCCGTTCTCGTTTATGTAATGTTGGTGTACTTGCTTGTCTCCTGGATCTGTTTATTAAATTACCTTTTGTTTATCTCCGTCGTCCTCGTGTGTGTGTCCCACACCAACCCGTAACAGAAGAACGGACCAAACGATGACTGCTGCAGAGGACGCGCTGTGGGGTTTGCGGCAAGGCGGTCAGAGGTTGGAGCGATATGTGGAGGGTTTCCTCGAGCTCACCAACCGGGTGAGTTGGCACGACGCCGCTCTAGGTGCGTGCTTCCTGCTGGGGTTGGATGACGAAACAATCCGCTGCGATCTCCCTACGGGGGATTTTCCTTTGATCGAACTGATTAATCTCGTACTATTCCTAAATAGCTCTGATATGGAAGTTGAGGAAGTAATGAATATTCCCAAGCCTCGTCATCCAACTCCCGCAGGAATGTGCCGCGTCTCCCCAGCGCACCCCACGCCAAGAACCTCCACATGCCACTCCAACGGCTCTTCCCGCCTGTCTAAACCCAAATCCCCCGTGGTCCTCCGAATCTCCGCCGGAGTATTCAGCCCAGGAGTGCCGGGCTCTCAGCAGTTAAGATGGCCGGCCGCTCGGAAGTCAAGCCCGCCGGACATTCAGGTGGCACTCGCTCCGGTGCCAACTCCTCAAAAGCGCTTTGTGAGCGCCCTCCTCCAGAGCGCCCTCCAGTGCCAGCACCACGTAAGCGCTACCTTGATCCCCAGTTCAGCCCAGGGAGGGCTCCTCTTTCCCCGTTAAGACCAGAGAGGGCTCCTGATCCCGAGTATAGCCCACGGTGGGCTCCTGATTCCCAGTTAAGCCCAGGAAGGGCTCCTGATCCCCAGTTAAGCCCAGGAAGGGCTCCAGATCCCCAGTTAAGCCCAGGAAGGGCTCCAG
>NW_015555837.1:83531-87239 GCF_001515605.1 Sinocyclocheilus anshuiensis
CTTCTAATTATTGTTTAATTATAGTTTATACATAATTTCCATTACAGAGTTCAAGATAAATCCGTTCATCTTACTACTGGAAGTGCCAGTTTGCCAGTTTCAAATGATTATTAAACAGCAAGCACCAACTATGCAAAAGCGGCAGTCCTTCCGGTGCACTCAGTGTCTGAATTCACTACTCGTTTTCATTCACTCCTTCTAGTGAACTGAATTAGTGACCTAATGTAGGGAATAATGAATGAGGGTACGGTATAGGGGGCGATTTCGGACACAGCCTTATTTTTTGTCCGCGATAATGTTCGTCGTGATAATGATTCAATGACTCTTTCATAACACAAAGACACTTCAAAACAATGCAAACTACGACGGTAGTTACTGAGCGAATCAGTGAACGAATCCGAAAGAATGGTTTTAGCGAACAAACTAGTAATCTAGTAATACAAATTAATCGAGTATCTTGTGTGAATCGAAAGATCCTCCAGTTCACCTGTTACTCATGGAGGCAGTGATGAACACGCGCTGTTCAGTCAGCTGCGTCAGATCCTGTACCAATACTGAGGTAAAATGTTATCTATCGAATATTAGTCAACCTTATTTTTGCACTTTTGTCAAATTAGATGCTTTCAGAGATGAGCGCATGCGTGTGTTTTTAACTACGTGTTTTTAGCCCACGAGAGCAGAGTCGACTGTCATTTTAAGAGGAAAACGCTTCTTCCTGAAAGGACGCTGCAGTCAGGAGGTAAAACGACGTTTAGTCTTAAAACAAACTCGAAAAAAACATTTGGCTTATAATCACTTATTTGCGCTTACACGTAGATGATGTTTAGACAAAATGTAAATAGTGGCTGTTTTAACCAAGTGTAACTATCAACAAACAAACACCGTTCATTGTTTACACTAAGTGCAAATGCTTTCACATAAACAAATAACTGTAGAAGTGAAATTTTGTATTAGTTTTGTCTTGAGTAATTGTGGGCTGAGTTGAGAACACTGAAAATACAATGCCTAATAGACAGTGACAGGTCCACTCAGATCACTCATGCAGTTAGATAATAACTGCAGATGCCTTTGCTAGTACTACCGGTGTTGTGCCCAATTCTGACCCCGGGTCCCCTCCAGATTATTGGTAGGTTTTGGGTTAGGATAATAGGCAATCAAGTAGTGACTTCAACTAGGGAGGTAATAATTTGGCAGGGGGTCGAAATTGGGCACAACACCGGATTTACATAACAATCTGGGCCATACTGCACTTTTTAGATCTGCGGTAGTTGCCGTGGTTGTGGAAAGCTGTTTCTGACTAGGTCTAAGTGGAAGGGTATTAAGCTGTTTGGAGGCCACATGTTAAAATGCTAGGTAGCGTCAACACCTGGGGGTGTTTGTGGGAAATGTCTGCTGTTCTGTAAGCAGTTACGTAGATGCTCGGTGAAGCCGTACCAGGAATGGATGGTTTTCTCCTCTCATGTCACTCCACACCCCACAAAAGGTCACTTTCAGTCCGTCTTGATGAAAACGTCCCATGATGTAGTCAGCATGAATGGAAATAAGTTGTGTGTGGCATTTTTTCCCTCTTATGTGATGGTTTAGTTTGAGTTTTTAGTTGATTATTTTGCACTGTATAAAATATATACAATAAAAAGCAAGAAAATGCAAAGGCAGAGAACTAATAAGGGCTTATTTAAAGGTCATATGATGCGATTTCAATTTTTCCTTTCTCTTTGGAGTGTTACAAGCTCTTGGTGCATAAAGACGATCTGTAAAGTTGCAAAGACTAAAGTCTCAAATCCAAAGAGATATTCTTTATAAAAAATTCAGCCACACCTACCTAAAACGGCTCGTTCTAACACGCCCCCACATGTCTACATCACGATGTGGGAAGATTTGCATAACGCCGCCCAAATGTTCACGCAAAGAAAGAAGGCGTAACTTTTATTCTCGCTGTAGTATTGTTGCCGCCGCCGCCATGTTGTGGAGATGCTGTGTTTCGTTGTGAAAGTGAAACTACTTTGTTTGGCCTTCCAAAAGAGGACATAATGTTTCTATAAAGTGGGGCAGTTCCAACTTTGCAAGGACAGACTGGCGCTTTTGTCTCATAGCCTGTAAGTACGTTTTTTATATTTAAAGAATTTGCCACTGATGATTCAAACGCGAGTTTTGAGCTGTGTAGAGTAGCGCTTGTTGTTTGTCGTTTCTCCGATCACAAATGCAGACATGGTTTTATGTTTACGCGGCGCAATACGCAACGCAAAGTGTAAAAAGACAGTATAAGTCATTATGATCAGTAATTATGTCCCCACTGGATGCAACAAATGCTTCGTTTGTAATGGGTTTTATTGGTTTTGTCTCGTTGCGCCGGGACACACAGAAACACAGTATGGTAAGGGGCTTAACATTCCCTTCACACGCTTGAGGTGTTCAGCCAATCACAACACACTGGACAGCTGGCCAATCAGAGCACACCTCGCTTTTCAGAACGATGAGCTTTGTAAAAATCGACGCGTTTCAGAAAGGCGGGGCATAGAGGAGAAACAATAATTTTATTTATTTTAATTTAATTTTTAATTTAATTAAAAAAATTATGTGGAAAATAATGTGTTTTTTGAAACTTAAACCGCATAAACACATTTCATTACACCAAATACACAAA
Organism: Sinocyclocheilus anshuiensis; assembly: GCF_001515605.1. NCBI lineage: Eukaryota > Metazoa > Chordata > Actinopteri > Cypriniformes > Cyprinidae > Sinocyclocheilus > Sinocyclocheilus anshuiensis. Next base: position 86,176 of record NW_015555837.1, read on the forward strand.
ATAATGTTCTTTTTAGCAACATCATATGACCCCTTTAAAGCCTCCGAGGAATAAATGAAAATGACTTTTTCTGAAATGTCCTCATCCTCAGGCCATTCAAGATGTAGATGAGTTTGTTTCTTCATCAGATTCTGAGAAATTTAGTGAGAAAAGCTGCATTTTAGTAAAAAACCAATTTATCGTTAAGGCATCTTTAAAGGGGTCATATGATGTTGCTAAAAAGAACATTATTTTGTGTATTTGGTGTAATGAAATGTGTTTATGAGGTTTAAGGTTAAAAAAACACATTATTTTCCACATACTGTACATTGTTCTTTACTGTTTCTCTTCTATGCCCCGCCTTTCTGAAACGCGTCGATTTTTACAAAGCTCATCGGTCTGAAAAGCGAGGTGATTGACCAGCTATCCAGTGCGTTGTGATTGGCCGAATACCTCAAGCGTGTGGCGGAAATGTTACGCCCCTACCATGCTGTGATACCCTGTCCGGCCGGAGTGACGAGACAAAAACATTAAAACCCATTATAAACGAGGCATTTGTTGCATCCAGTGGAGACATAATTACGGATTATAATGACTTTATAAAGACTACTGTCTTTTTACGCGTTGCATTGCATCGCGCCGCATAAACATAAAACCATGTCTGCATTTGTGATCAGAGAAATGACAAACAACAAGTGCTACTCTACACTGCTCAAAACTTGCGTTTGAATCGCCAGTGGCAAATTCTTTAAATATAAAAAACGTACTTGCAGTCTGTGAGTCAGAACAGCCGACATTGTAGTCTACTCTCCCAGGATCAGGAAACAGTCCTCCATAAAATGCGCTGGACACATCTGAATATTTGGGTTGAACTGTTCTGGAACAGTGTTGTAAATACAACTTAACCACTGATTTCTAGTCGTGTCCTCTTTTGGAAGGCCAAACGAAGTAGTTTCACTTTCACAACGAAACACACAGCAAATCCAAGACATGGCGGCGGCGGCAACAATACTACAGCGAGAATAAAGGTTACGCCTTCTTTCTTTGCGTGAACATTTGGGCGGCGTTATGCAAATCTTCCCACA
>NW_015555837.1:87295-95514 GCF_001515605.1 Sinocyclocheilus anshuiensis
TAAAGAATATCTCTTTGGATTTGAGACTTTAGTCTTTGCAACTTTACAGATCTTCTTTATGCACAAAGAGCTTGTAACACTCCAAAGAGAAAGGAAAAATTGAAATCGCATCATATGACCCCTTTAAACTGTGGCTTCCGGCCAAAATATGAGTCCAGTGGAAAAAGTCCATCCTCTGTTTTCTCTCACATCAAAATCCATCGATATATTTGTTTAGAGCTATTTTGGACTATTTTTTCACTCATAAAATGTGCTTGATCTGTGCATATTTCTCTCCTGATTCAGACGAGATGACTTTTTCACTGGAGAAAGCAATATTTTACATAGAGGACTCATATTTTAGCTCAGGGTCACCAAACTCCTGGAGGGCCAGTTTCTTGCAGAGTTCAGCTCCAACCCTAATCAAACACACCTGAACCAGGTAGTCAAGGTCTTACTAGGTATAGGAACTTCCAGGCAGGTGTGTTGAGGCAAGTTGGTGCTAAACTCTGCAGGACACCGGCCCTCCAGGACCGATTTTGGTGACCCCTGCTTTAGCTGAAAGCAACGGTTTGAAGTTAAAGATGTCTTAATGATGGATTTGTTTCTTACAAACACACAGCTTTTCAGGGGATCTATTGGTGAGCAACTGATGGAATGCTACATTTCGCCAAATCTTTTCCAGAGAAACAAACTCATCTACATCTTGGATGACTTGATTTTAATCAAATTTAAATTTTTGGGGTGAACACTTCCTGAATAAAAAAAAAAAAAGCCAAATACATACAGAAATGTTTATGCTTTCATCAAACTAATAAAAACAGTATAATCATAACAACAAAAATATCAAAACCCAGAGACAGGTAAATGTAAGTAATTTAATAATAAATATATTGTTTATTACAAATATAATATAATTAATAACATAAATGTAACAAAATACATTTGTAATAGTTATAATAGTAGAGGTATATAAAGGTTTGATATCTGCACATATTCAGATTTGTTCTGAATTGTATGTTTCGAAAAAAAAAAAGAGATGCATATGACCTTCTTGCAGGGTTGGATTGATATTGAGCATTTTTCTTTTTTTTTGTAAAGCCAAATATTTACAAGAGGGAATTTCTCGGTTAAGCAGTTTGTTTCTGTAAAGGAAAGTAGTCTCTCATTGTGATTTCCACTGTTAAAGATGGCCTTTTCATGATCTTCAAAGTTTAATCCAAATCCCGATTTTAGATCCCCGCACATTCATTTCCAAATAGGAATAGAAACTTCCAAACTAGGTACCGCTTTGTGGATCTCGATAAGGAGCGAATTTGTCTTCATGCTGCATTCAGTCATAAACAAACGCGCAAAATATGCGAGCATGCTTCATGTATGAAAGATGTAACACTGGAGTCAGTACTAATAGTTATGAATGAAAACCCAGATAATCTTCTAACCATTCATAATGGTCAGGAGAGGTATCCAAAAGAAAACAGAGGTAAGAGACATGCTAACCTCTATATGAATGCGATCAGTTATCTGAAAGTTCAGTGTTCTTGAGTTCTTCACAGCATGTCTCATGACCCAGTTTGATGTCATTATGTTGTTGAGCTCTGCACGTAATTTTCTCTCGGTGCGATGACGAAAGAGTCCCGTCTGAGAGACTGAAGCTCAGTCAGCGTCACTGCAGGGAGAGAATATTGAAACCAGCTCCAGCGTTCTGCCTGGTTCTTGGCATATCCACTAATGTGTGCTGATGCAAGACAGATGCATTTAAAGGATGCTTTTAGCTGAGGGGCCATTATGTGATAAATACTCAGACACGCATGCTATATGTGAAATACGGGCTTTCAGTTTTAACATTTTAATTTAGTGCAATTAATTCAAAATAAAAGTAATGCATTATAAAATAGGCAGTTAAGTTTAAAATCTCGGAGAAGCATATATCGTTAACTACACATTGTCATTTGAATAGCTAGTAATCGTAACGATTTAAGCTTAATGAAAATGTACTACTAGCTTCACTGAAAGTAGTAAAATCTTGTAGTTTATTAAGCATGTCAGATTCAGTAACACTCCGACTGGTTCAGTGAGTTCATTCTGTGAAATTTGTCAGCATAATTCACACGGCTAGTTTGTGAGTCATTTCAGTTGATTCACTAAAATAAGAGTAATATGTTCGTGAATTGGACTAAACTGGTTGCACATTTTGTTGTTGATTCACTGAATAGAACTAATTCATAAGAGTCATTTGCCCACAAATCTCTTTTTGAATGAATGAATTAATCAATCAACATATTAATTAATTAATTAATTGGAATAAACTAATTGAATATATATATAATTGCTGGTTGAAATTTTTGGTAACACTTTCTATGAAGCCCGTATTTATAATACATTATAAGGGTATTCTTAAGGCATTATAATGAATGCATAATGCATTATAAAAAAACTTATAATATGTTATATCAACTCATGAATAATCATAACAACAGTTATAATTCATCATAATACTTACGTATTTGTGGTTATAAGTTTAAGAGTATGATTATTTATAAAACACAATGAACACCATATTAAATCTACTTCATTTACAGAATAATGGATAAATACGGGCTTCATAGAAAGTGTTACCAAAATTTTTTTTGGGAATACCATTTTATTGAATTATAGCTTTAAAATGTTGGTCTTTCCCTGTTCAGGCTTTAAGTTAGTAGCTGTATTTGCATGACTGCAATTAGCTGTGCTGCCGCTGGGTGAATTGGCTTGCCTAAAATGTCATTAAATACATCAGGCAAGTGTAAATTACCTTTCAGGATTGTAAAAAGTGTTAAAGTTAGGCCTCAAGATCTCAAAAACACAATACGTTCCAGCAGTTACAGTGTGAAAGCGCTAGATAAGGTCAGTAAAGATGAGATGAACCACCAAAACAACAAGTGCATTGTGCTTTTGAATTTCTACAACAGATCTAATTGTGCCAGCAAGAGCAAAACTTTGGATCTAGTTGAGTCTGTACAGCTGCCTCTAGGAAAGAGAGCCGTTACATCAGGCTTTGTTAATGGGCGTTGCTAGATTAGACAAAAGCGGTGTCATTGAGCTAGAGAATAAAATTTGAACATCATTATCAGCATTTTAGTAATCAGTCCACCATGTTCACATGACTCCGAGCTAGACTTCAAGTGCAAATGAGCATGTCAACATTTCATCAAACACACTAAAGCAAACTGCAAAATCCCCTTTCACAGTAAATGACCGACAGAATGGACTGTTTCCCATTGTTTTAAAGAGTTCATGTTGTCCAAAATGTGTTTCATGAGACCCTCTTTCCGGTGATGTCAGTGCCTTGTCTGAAAATATAAACAACACTTCAAATGCAAACAGCCTTTTGCTGCTATTGCATGTTGATTTAGAACAAACGGGAACAGGAACGGGAAAAGGACAAATCAAAGTGAATGGGGGTTGTTTATGTGCTTGCTAAAATTGACCAAACTTCTAAACAGTTAACAGGAAAAATGTGACTTAAAGGAATAGTTCAGCCCAAAAGAAAAGAAATAAGTCATTATTTATCCAAATTCCTTTTCTGTGGAATAAAAAAAAATATATGAGATTTTAAGTGTTATATTGGTCATATTTTTAATATAATTATAGTGAAAGGCGACTGGGGTTTTCAAGCCTAAAAGCATCTTAGAAGTGGTCCATATGTATGGAAGCTTAGACAAAATCTCACAATTTTGACTTTAAATTTCATAATTCTGAATTTTTTTCTTACAATTCTGACCGCCACAGTATTAAAAAAGGTAATTGCAAATTTTTATCTCACAATTCACATATTTCGTCACAAGTGCAATTGCAAGTTCTAAATTGTAATTCTGACTTTACATCTCACACTTCTGACCTTTTTTTTAAAAATAGGAATTCTGACTTTGCATCTTGCAGTTGTTATTTTTTTCTGCTATGGAATAAAAAAAAAATCATTGTCACTTTCTATCTTACAATTATGACTTTTCATCTCAGAATAGCAAGTTTTTATCTCACACTTCTGGATTTATATCTTGCAAATAAAAAAAGTTGCAAATACTTTATTTTTTTTTTATTCCACGGTGTAAATAAGCTTCCATCCATATGACAAACTGATTTGATCATTCACTAAATATCTTCATAGTTGCCTTTGCACGCCATGTTGAGTTCATGAGAAAAGTAACGATGTCTGATTCATCAATGAATCATTCTTTTGAGTCCGGTTCACAAAAGCTGTCTGAATGATATGTTCAGAAATCGGACCATTTCAGCCCTCAAGTTTAACCCACTCACTCTATGATCCAGTGATTCAGTTCATGAATCATACTGACCTCTTTTATGTTTTTGCATCCAGGCCCATTCACTTTCATTATATTAAAATGGAATATTCTTCAAGAATTCATCTTTAAAGCTCCGCAAATGAGTTTGAAACAATATGAGGGTGATTAAATAATTACAGTATATTCATTTTTGGATGGACTACTCTTTTAAAATCCTCCATGTGCAACGAGAGCTGGCGTTTCTCCCAGCACAAACATTTCTGCCTGTATGAATGCCACCTGTGTGTGTGTTTACTGTGTGTACATTCATAACTGGCATATATAACCAAACTACCGTACTGTAATTGATCCCAGAATCTCCCACTTGCCACTTTACTATTATGCTGTTGTCGATCTGGCCTCTGGTTTGTTTTACAGCTTTAAATACATCCCAATACAGCCACCTCAAAGTCTGAAACATGATGGCCTTATGACGGATTACCCCTCAAAACTCTCTCATATACAAACCCACAGCTCAAACCCTGCTCCTCTGCTCATTTATTTTCATGCTAGGAAGTGGGAATGCCTTTTATCGCTTTTCAAAACAGCAATATATTGATATGTTACCTTTATAAGTGCAAATGCATCGTTTAATATATCATATTTGTACAATCAATAAATTAAATTAGAAAAAAGATGCTAATCAGATTAAATAAGTGTCACCAAAATCTATTTTTGCACTGCTGGTACAGAAGCTGCATCTAAAGCAGCTTTATTTACACAGTAGTTAAATTGCATAATGATATGAGATTAATGTTTTAATAATAATGTTTTGAACATTGAATTATCAAACAATTAACCTTGCACACCTGCGGGATAGGAGCATCGGTCATAGACTATTGTCAAAAATCAATATAGAGAAAAAAGTCCTGCTTTCAAAAAGTATCAAAATTGTTTCAGCAATGCTCCAGTCCCATGACCTTCATCAGGCATTAGCCGATGAAAACGTTGACATGAAATGTTTTTTTAATATTATTATTATTATTTATTAAATTCATTTTATATATTTAATGAAATTATATGTTAAATATGAAACTAAAACATGCTGTAGATGGTGACTAGTCTTAACGAGTGAGTCATTGATTCATTTATTCAACTGATTTGTTCAAACAATTCATTTAGGAGCAAAGCATGTGATCTTAATGAATGGATAACTGAATCATTGATTTGCTCAAAAACACTGATTCATTCAGTAGTGAAACACCACTGTGTGATGCACAACTTTGGGATTTTTTTTGTTCTATTTCGCCAACAAAAATAGTTCCGAACAATGTTAACTATATTGTGTCTAAAATGTAACTAAAAATATAAATTTACATTCAACTGTTTATTGAACTGTTATTTAACTGTAAAAAAAAAATCAACATCACATTCCTAAATGTGCTGATATTTGGGGAAAAAAAAGCAAGCTTGCTTGTGCAAGCTTAATTTTTATTTAGCTTGCACAATTGCTTAATTTTACTGTGTCATATAGAAATATAAGAAAGAAACTCATACAGGGCTTTTTTGCCGTCATATATTGAATTTTGTGGTCTTTCTAATTGCATTCTACTAGATAATGTCAACTTCCAGATTGTTAAAACAATAATTCCAATATTATCATAGACAATATATATCACACCTCCTGCTGATATGAGTAGATTTTTGTATTTTCTGTGTAGTTCGCTCGTACGTAACTGTGCACAATGATGCTGGAAGGATGTTGATATGCAGTTTTTCAGGTTTCTAATTGCTTTTTAACATGTTGCTATGTGGTTGCTAGGGTGTTCTGGTCAGTTGCTAGGGTATTGCTTCTTGGCCCACTGTCAAGATATTCAGGTCTCTAGATGTGACTCTGGTCCCTCCATTGTAAGTCTATGGGATTTTTACTCAGTATGTCTTTAGTTTGTCCTCTTGTGCCCTTTTCTATTCGCATATTTGTCTTTTTTCTCTCTGTTTTTCTTTGATAACACTGTTCCATGCTCTCGAGCCAGTCCGAATCGAAGTGCACCGCAGAACTTCCTCTTCAGCAGACTAGACGATTGAAGCCTCTGACAAAACCCTGCTGGCCAGAACTGACCTCAAAACATGCTCTGACTGTCTGCCGCTGCCTGGTTCTCATGTTCTCTCCTTTCTCCTCTCAACACTCTCTTCATCTTCTGGTCTTCCACCTTCCCAGAGGACAATTTTGTTGCTCAGAAGTTGCTATTTTATAACTCAGAATAGGCCTACTTGATGTAGTGGCACCAAGTGGAAAAAGTGCAAAAATATGCCCATATGCACATATAACTTTGTAATATATAAACACTTTAAATAATATATATTTTAAAATGTATAAGTTCAAAAAAATTAAAAAAGTTACAGTAGGTAAAACGATGGGCGATAAAACGATAATGATAATTATCGTGCTACAATTTTCCTCGATAAAATGATAAGGAGAGTTCGATGGACCTATAACAACCCAGCCACAACACATAATTGCGAATAACATGCCTTACCTTAACACAGAATCAACCACAGAGTCCAGTGTTTATATTTTTTCTATGAATCTTTGAGTTAACATGATCTAAACATGAGTGGAATTTGCACCGCAGCGCCCCCACACCTTGATGCTCATGACAAGAATAGCATGTATAGTTATCTTTATTGAAGTGAATTAGGTTTAAATCGCCGTCATGCATGGATGAATGATATTTTTGCAATTTTACACATAATAATCCACGATGATCACATTACACAAAACTGAAATTGCACGTCAAAATAACACATTGTCAATATTTTTTGAGACCCCCCAAAATTTCACAAATCTCGTTTTCAGGGGAGCCCATGTCTTATTAAGGGGAGCCGAGCTCCCCCTAGCTCCCCCGTAGTTCGCACCCTGATGAGTCGTTTAAAACCACAATTAACCATCTGGTCTCTCCAACTTTCACTTAGGAGCAAAAATCTGCCTTTAAACTTGAAAGAAATAAAGATTTGAAATTATCGTGATAATTATCGATATCGAGTGACATGAAAAATAAAAAATTATCGTGATAATTATCGATATCAAGTGATTTCTTTCAACGAAAAATGTATACACATATCTGTAGGGGTTTGTGTGTACATATGCTTTATTAATTTTTAAAAAATAATAAAATCTGTAAGTTATATGTGCATGTTATATTTTATTTTTATATAATTTTATATTTTATTACTTTCAAAGTTTTTTTTTCCGTGATTCTGACATTTACGATGGCGTTTTAGTGCCACGTTACAAAATAAAAAAATCTAAGATTACGAGAATGAAGTCAAAATATTTTGAGAAAAAAGTCAAAATTATGACAATTAAGTCATAGCAATTACGAGATGAAAGTTATAATATTTTGAGAGCATAGTCTATATTGCGCATGCAAATGGCCCAGATCGGGAACAATGGGAAAATTCCTGGTGGCCTGGCAACTGATTTGAATATATGTGGGATTATTAGCAGAAATCATACCGTGTGTCATATACTCGCAGTCGCAGGGACAGTATGCTTGGATATAATGTTTCACGTCTTCGAATGCATTCATTATTCGTATTGCGCCGGCCACCCAATAATAGCAATAAGTGCTTTTGGTACTTTTAATATAAAACAGTCTCAGCTTTCAAATCCTGTCAGTTTTATAGTAAAATACAAACAATATGTCTTACAATAATGTGTTTTTCACGTTCTTTAATGTAGTGTGACAGATCACTGTATTCGCCTCGGTTTAAGCAGCATGTGAATCAATCAACTTTTTGATTACAATGAGACATTCGTTTCATTAAATTGTACGGTTTTCTTTGTAAAAATTCCACCACCTACTCCACAAAAACGTCTGTGGCATCCAACCTTTCATTCCTCACATGTATCAAGCATAGCGTTAGTTCTGGCAGGTCACGTTAGTCAAGCTCACATCAGCTGACTCTCAGTTGATC
>NW_015555837.1:95630-111444 GCF_001515605.1 Sinocyclocheilus anshuiensis
GATTGAACTTTAACAATATCTGCAATACATTTATGTTAGTTCTGTTCTGTTTACCCTGGGGGGGTTATTGCTGCTCTCCCTGCTCTCATCCATGCTAGGCTGCATGGAGGCGCAGGGAGTTCTTGCCCAGAACAGAACCATACCGCCAATCCAAACTGTATGCTAATTGTCAATCATCTTTGACGATAGTGGTCCTGACAGAAATTTGATTAAAAACAGCAATAAAACGTTCTAAAGGTTGAAGTGAGCTCAAACTCGTTGACTTAGGGTATATTGTTGTCTTTTCTGAGGTAAATAACTCGTAATTGTTACAACTTAATTCTCTTAATTTTGACTTTATTCTCAAACTATTTTGACTTAATTCTCATAATTTTAACTTTATTCTCAAAATATTTTGAGTTTATTCTCATAATTTTTACTTAATTATCAAAATATTTCTAGTTTATTCTCATAATTTTGTCTTAATTCTAAAAATATTTTGACTTTATTCTCAAAATATTTAGACTTTTTCTCAAAATATTACAACTTTAATCTCGTAATCTAAGATTTTTTCATTTTTTTAACGTGGTACTAAAACGCCATCGTAGACATTTCTGATTTGAATAATTTACTTTTTTTTTTTTATTGTATTTATTTTTTCCCCCAAAATTTTGGTAGTAGATTTTGTCAATTATTTTGACAATTTCTTGATATAACTTTTATTTTATACATTTATACAAAAGTGCAAGTATCCTTTACAATATATTTATACAGTATTTATACAAAATAATTGCTATGATTCACATGTTTTTTAACCTTTCTTTATATATCTAATAATACTGTAAGATGGGAAAAAAGTGTCAAAATAAATGCTAAAAAGTGTAATAAAAAAAAACCCCAAACAAAATAAAGCTACATATTTTCTAAATATTATTTTACACATATTTGTAATATTTTATTTTTACAGTCTAAATGGGCCTTTACACATGAAAATATACATGAATATATGAAAATGCCTAATATGGCAGTATCTGACCTCACAAAATGTAAAAACCACTTTGAACAGTTGAGATCAGCAATCTCGTATATGTGATGGTTGTTTCCTGTGGGTCGAGAGCTCACATACATGACCTGATCCGTTTCCAAGAGCTGTGCCATTCCTGGCTGTATGCTGCAAATGTGTTGCTGTTTATCGAGCGCAGTAACACTTTGGCATCCGATATCGCATCCCTCTGGGTATGTGGTGTCTGTAAATGAGTGAATAACCAAAAACACTCTTCCATTCCTACTCTGACCCAGAGCAACCCAAGGATCTGCTCTATAATGGGACAGATGTGTCTATTTTGGGGTTCGTGCTCTTTATTCATTAATGGCAGCCCCTCAGACTGCTTACTTGTAGATATTCTTCAACTGTTTCCCAGAGGCTCCATTTTTACACGGTCCTGCAAATTTTTAGAGGACAATTTTAAAAAGAAGGGAAATAATGTCTCTTACTCTTGTTTTTTCACAAGCCTTGCTCAGATCGCGTCTGACTCAAATGCTGCTGAGCTTTAGTGGTGTTTATCATAATGTTGTGAAGGCCATAGACGGGGTTATCATTACGACTGGGGTTAAGTGGGAGAGACAGCCCATTTCTGTGTAATGTTGTGCAGTAATGCATAAGGCACTACAGCACATCTGCATGCGGCTGCACAGTGTCATCAGTCCAATGCAGATGGCCAGAAAAACATCTTTCCACAGACCACTGAACTGATGCTTAAACTCACAGGGCCCTGGTGAATTTAATAATCTTTGGATGATGATTATGTCTGATTTGAGTGTTTAACTCCATACATGAGGCTCTGGTTTTATTCTAAATGTGGTGAATTCAATGAAAACAGAGTTCTGAATCATTCTTGTCAGTTCATTACTTGACCACTGGTGGCACTGGTGTGCTCAAATTCATTAGGATTATATTTGCATAGTCAACAGTGTGTAGATGTGGGATCTGAACTGACAGTTGATTCAGAACTTGGTTTTGAGAACACCAAGTCTTGAGCAATGAAAGGGCAATCTCTGAGCAATAAAATGAGTATTAATTGAATGACGATTTATTTACTAATTTTGACTGGTTTATTGACTATTCTAAAAACTTTACAGAAACCAAATACTGTGTTTGACTTTCAATTTTGTTATTGGTTGAGTTCTCAAACGTTTATTCTTACATGTTGATGTGGAACTGCTACCCACCAAATCCTGAATGGCCAAATGACTCTTATAAGCTGGTTATTTTTAAGTGAATCAAAATCATACCATGTTACTAGTTTAGTCTGAATTCTGAACAAATGATTCTTATGAGCCAACTCTTTTAAAAAGAATTAAAAACATACGTTGTGACCAGAGCAGTCCGAGTCCTGAACAAATGACTCTGAGCCAGTTCTATTTTTAAAAGAATCATGACCGCACAGTGTGACCAGTGTTATCCAAATCATGAAGAAATGACTCTTATGAGCCGGTTCTTTTTAAGTGATTCAAAAACATACACTGTTACCAATGTAGTGTAAATCTTGAACAAACGAATCTTATGACCCGGTTCTTTATGGAGAATCGTAGTTTTGATTCTTGCACAAATGGTTCTTTTAAGCAGGTTGAATGAATGAATGGCATATGGAAGCACATTTGAATTGGTTTTAGTCGTTTTATTTAATATGTAGTTCGAGCCAGTTATTAGATTGCATTTATGGCAAAGGATGTGAAAAGTCATGAACCCTTTGTAAACATTGTTTGCAAGAATTGTTTTAAAACTTGGATTTGTTGAAATCTGAAATTATGTCATCAGTTGTCAACAGAAATCTTCATTAGTTTTTAATCTACATATTTATTCCTCAACAGTACTAAAATCATGAATGGAACCATTCCAAGGAATCGAGACCAGAATTCCTAGCCATTTTCATGGCTGTTTACGGAAAGTTTATTCCCAGTGTGTGCGACTGTGAAATCTTTTACGTAACATTCATAAATCAGGCCACAGGAATGTGTATCAAGGAAATAAATGCAATCTATTTTGATTCCAAGTCTCCATTTTCTCTCCTTACATTATTTCTCTCTAGGAGACCCAATTGAGACATTAGAGAGTTCTCCTTTGTGACTTTTCCTTTCCTCTGGCTTCTTATGTTCCTGATAGTTCATCAGGCATTTCCTGGACTTCCTGGTTTCTTGGCCCAGTCCAGCTGTGAGTCCACCTGCTCCGCTCGGAGATTCAGCTCGCTTTCCCATGACGGCTGGAGTCAATTAACGGCTCAGAAAAACCACAACGTTGAGGTGAATTTAGATGCGACTGTCTGCTGAATGGAGAAAAAGAGTCCAACGCTGCAGTGACAGGTACATATGAACGCTGCCAGAATCCAACAGTCACGCATTCATGTCCTTGTTGGTTTGTCACAAGCCGAGGCAGAGCTGAGTAAGCTGGCGGACGGCCATGTTGAATCAGTGCTTCATCGTATAAACATAATGCAGTGGAGATGAAATGTGGTATTTTCTGCTCTTTGTGTACCTGTCTTCACCATGTGGGTTCGAAACAAGGGGAACGTGTTGTGAGTCACTCATGGGATTTGGCCCAGTGTTCCTGTAACATTGGAAAATAGGCTTAAAAATGCTGTTTTTGGCATGGAGCAGCAGGTACATTAATGCGCTGTCAAGGACTCAACTTCGCTCAAGTTGTTCTGTCTTATATCACCCACAGGCACGCTGAGTGTCATCTGTAATCTGTCTTGATATACAGTAGGATCTGCAGTCTATAGTGGAGCATGTAACATTTCCGGATAAGGTTGTCCATTAGTGTGGTCCCATAAAACACCAAAATAAATGGTCATTTCTTATTTATTCTAAGGTTTCATTCAGCTGCCTGCGGCATGTTTGAACCAGTGTTTTTTTTTTGTATTCTTTACATACCCTAATAATATTTATTAATATTTGGGATTTATTCATATTTAATATTGATATTTTGCTTTTATTTTATATTTTCACTTTTCATTTTTAATTTAAGTTCTATTAATTTTTATGTAATTTTTTTACTTTTTTCTGTTAATTTTATATTTTTATTTAGCTTAATTTTTAGTAATTTTAGTACTTCAGCTTAAACTTTTAATTTTTCAACTTTTACTTGCCAAAGCGACATTTTCTTATATTTCTTATCACATGTGTATGTTTTCAGCTTTCAGTTAATGAAAAAGAGTTTTAATAGTTAAGAGTAACACTGGCTGGTATTGAAATCTAAAATGCAAAAAAAAAACCAAAAAAAAAAAAACCCAAAAAATCCTTAGTGAGTACTTTCGCCTTGTTTTGCAGTAAATCATCTTAGTGAGTACTTTCGCCTTGTTTTGCAGTAAAAATGCAACAAGCATCCATAAAATAAGATTGATTTTGTTGTGTAAGTTAAATTGTGCAAATTATCACATTATTAATATTAGTTTTTTTCTTGTTTTAGGCGTAAAATTAAGTAAATTGATTGTTTTTTTGTTGTTGCTTAAAATAAGAAAAATCAAGCAAATTGTTATTTTCAATAATGCAGATTTTTCTATTTACATTTTTTATCACAATAAAAGTGTTTAGTAAAAAGCGATTAAAATGGTTTTCTTTTCATAATGATATATATTTTTTAATCGTTACCAGTGATTTCTCTTTTTGCCCATAGCATGTCGCAAATAAGATCATTTTTATTATTCAGTTTCTTCTCATATCCAGCAAAGACATGAATGAAGAGCAAATGGAGACTTGAAGAATGAAGAGCAAAAGTCTCCTGCTTTTTGGACTTTTGTTCTGAGACTCCAGTAATCCCACATTTGTATCCTCTGGAGTTTCAGAAGAGATCTCAACAATATCTCAAACTGTGCAAAAGTCAGATTTCAAAGTAAACTCAATTTTCATTACATTCTTCCAAAACCAAATGATTTAGCTATGCCATCCACATTATAGCGCTAGGCTATACTCTCACTGAATGTCCACAATCATCTCACTAGTGTCTCATAAGGACTTTTAGGAGAAACATCTGAGACAGTGTTGATGTCATAATCGAGAACACCAAGTCTTGAGCAATGAAAGGGCAATCTCTGAGCAATAAAATGAGTATTAAATGAATGATGATTTATTAAGTTATTTTGACAGGTTTATTGACTATTCTAAAAACTTTACAGAAACCAAAACTTTTGAAAAATGACTTCCTCCTTAAAGTAGACGATAAGCTCACCCCAAATGGTCAATCTCTCCATTTTATTGCGTCATCGGCTGCCTTTCTGGTTAGTCATGTTTGTTTGCATCTGTTTATTCATGTCTGGCTGTAGTTTTGTCTTCTCTCATAGGCAGGGGGATCTTGAGAATGAGAGGTGAATGCAGGCTGCTATCAGATCCAGACTGAAGTGGATGTATTTGGTTTAATATGTGTTTTGAGACAAGAGCAAGTCCAGACTTCAAGCTCTTATCCAAAATGATAGCTGAGCAATAAATTTGACACAATTTTCTGACGACTCCATGGGAATATCAACAACATTTTTCATTCAGTATTGAAGATAAAACCAAATATTTAATATTCAAACCTTCTCCAGTAACGGTAATAAACACATCATCTGTGAATACATGTACTTTTTAACTGAATCATTGAATCATTCAGACTGAATCGTTCAATTATTCATATTCAGAAATTGATTTATTGAAAAGATCCATCTCCAAAGAATGATTCATTCACAAATCTGACATTGGAATCATTCAGACCGAATAATTGAATCAGTCAGGTTTTATGAACAGGTGCAATTGATTCACTGAAAAGAGCCATTTCTAAAGAATGATTCATTCACAAATCTGACATTGGAATCATTCAGACTGAATCGTTGAATCATTCAGAAACTTTCAGGTTTTATGAACTGGAGAATTTGATTCATTTAAAAGATCCACTTCTAAAGAATGATTCATTCGCAAATCTGACATTGACATCGATCAGGGTGAATTACTGGATCATTCAAGCTTTACGAACAGGAGTAATTGATTTATTAAATAGGTCCCCTCTCTAAATAATTATTAATTCACACATCTGATATCGGAATCATTCAGACCAAATCATTCAGGTTTTATGAACAGGAGCACTTGATTAATTGGAAAGATAATTTTCTAAAGAAAGATTTATTGACAAATCTGACATTGGAATAATTCCAACTGAATCATTCAGGTTTTTATGAGCAGGAGCAATTGATTAATTGAAAAGATCCATCTTGAAGAGTGATTCATTCACAAATCTGACATTGCTCTTTGTCATATAAACTCTCATGAAGAGCTAAAGTCGAGTTTTTAAGTGAAAAACAGCTAATTTTATTTTAATAATCTGCCTGCCACATAAAAAAAAACAGTCATATAACTTCAAATATTATATGACTTTCTGCAGTCCCCATTCATTGTAGTTGCATGGAAAAGAGCGACCAGCACATTTTTCAAAATTTCTCCTTTTGTATTTAATGAAAAAAGTTTGAAAATACATGAGGGTAATGACAGAATTTTTAGTTTTGGGTGAACGATCCCTCTAAATTCTTTTGGATCAACAACTTAAAACAGATCTCATGTAACTCACAAGTGAAACAAATGGCTGGCCGAATCATTTCAGAAATGCAGAGAAGAATCAACAAGTGGGTCTGGGCAGAGACAGGGTGTCGTCGACGGTCTGGACTTCAGACTCTAAAACAACCCTACAGGCTATAAACGCTGACTGAGTTGACAAGGAACTCGGCTCTGTATTCAGGTCATTTTGAGCTGTACCTGCTTATCTTGGGTGGAGCAACGCATTCCTGTAGTTTGGACAGGTCTGCTCTGGCCTCGTGCCATAGTATCGGGCCCAAAGCATGTACATACATTAGTGCACATTTTGTCGTTCCGTTGGGTGCGTCTGAAGTGTGTAGTATTTTAGCTAATCGTGAAAATCTACAATAGCAGCTGTCTTATAGGCTTATTTGCATTTGCACTAGTGGCAATAGTGCGCAGTAATACGTAAAAACAGCCTGCGATGCTCTGAATGTCATCTTTATGTTCAACAACACGATATAAACCCTCGGTAGAGGGTTGCAGTGCACTGTATCTCTACAAATCTCTTTTGTTTGAATGCGTGATGTACTCATGTGTCGGCCGACCACCCAGACGCAGGTTTATAACAATAACACTTCCACTTCCTATCGCTGATAACGCTACGGTTACGGCTGAGGGAATCTCGGCAGGACAGACTGTATCAGTCAAACTCGGTGCACATCAGAGGAGCAGACCCCTGTGTTTAGGAAACAGCTAGTCAAGCCTACATGTCTAAAATTTCCTCCCCGCTCATGTAAGCTAAACACACTAATCTGGCTCTAAACTGTCATTATAGCAACATTTGTTACAGGGTTAATGCTATGAATGGATATATCTCTAGACCTTATTATGGATATCGCTTGCAGTGTCTTTGCCAAGTAGAGTAAGATGTGTTTCTGGACAGCGTTCAGATTTTTAAATCATAGTTATTGTCTTGTTCAAAATGTTTTTATGAATCAATATTGTGCTATGCTATATACATAACTTTAGTCCTTTTAAATGGCTTATAATTTTTAAGTTGAAAAGTTACTCCTCATATGTTCACCAAGACTGGATTTATTTGATCAAGATACAGTAAAAACAGATATATTATTACAACTTATTCCTGTGATGTAAAGCTGAATTTTCAGTATCATCACTCCAGCATCAAGTGCCATATATCATTATAAATGGAGGTACTTGAAGTTTCAGTCTAATTTAAAGTCCCAATTTTACATTTGCTTTCTCTACAAATGGATGAATTAAAAAAAAAAAAAAACTCCTGAAGTTTAGAATTTTTTTTTTTTTTCTCTTTAGAAAGTTATACTTGGGTGTTATACTTCCATTTATTTAGCCATTTATTTCAGTATTATTCGAGTATTTTATTTACTTTATTACTTTTTTATTACTCTATTATATATATATATATTTTTTTTTAAGTCCAGGGATTAAAGTAAATAGAAATTTTGCTATAAAATAACTGAAGCAAAAGTGACTTTTTTTTTCCCCAGAGATATATATATTTTCAAACTGAACATGAACAAACGCAAACAGTGTAGCAAGTAGTGAAAACCAAACAAACTATTTAACTTCAGCATCAAGTCTTAACTTACCATGTGCTAAAGTCAGAGAAAAATGAAAGTCTGTTGTTGTAAAATCTTATTGGTTGATAGAATCATTATTCACAAACCAACAAGGGCTTTGGTCCAGTAACATGTAATTACAGTAAATTACATTAAACTACAGTAAAAATTACAGTAAACTACAGATATTAATGGTCAACTGATATATATATATATATATATATATAATATATTTAGTTATAGCTAATAAGATACAAGTTAAGGAAGTTAAGTAATAAAAATAAATGAAAACACTTCACAATATTTACAAAAAATTCACAACAATTATTTGAAAATAATTATCCATTGACAGCACTTTTGGTAGATTTTTTTATTGCTGATACTGTTGATATTTATTATTGATGTACTATTGTAGTATTTGTTAACATTTTGAATTAAAATGTTCATAAATTTGTTGGTTTGTCGTAATTATCAGATTTTTTTTTTGTCTATAGTATTTATGTTTTCATTTATTAGTTTTAGTTTATTTAGGTTTTTTAGTAATTGAACTTGAACTAAATGGAAAAAAAGTAGCTTTAAATGTTGTATTTATACATTTAAAGGTTATCTAGAGACATTCTATTTTTTTGTCTGTCTAGTCTAATTTATAGTTGTGTACTGGCTCCAGGCAGTGGTGCAGTTTGACATAAATGCAAGATTACACAACAATCATCACGGCTGGTGAGAGAAAAACTCATTAGAATGATGGAAAGTCCCCACGGTTGTACCTACACAGGTGAAAATAGCTCAAGGTATATGTCCACTCTGTTAACAATTTTGTTAGCATGCTAGTTATGAAAGATTTATTGCGCTAAGTGGTAGTTGTGTTTTTCCTTTGTGGTTTGCTTGAGAGCGATAGCACATTGTTTTACACGATGCACGCCTCTGCCAGCTCATTTTACCCCATTCTGTCTAGACGTAATGTTTGATGATAAATGTTAATTGAGTGCAGTACAGAGATGAACTCCAAGCTGTCTGATTGACAGTCTGCTATTGCAGTCATTTTCTGGATGAGTTGAGCGTCAGCTCCGCAGGTTAAAAGGTGATCATCATCTGCACATGTCAGTAAAGCTTCACTTTCAGGGCTGCCCGATGGCTCGGGGCCAGAGTGAAAGACAGTCGGGACAGTTGATGGAATTGTCACTGTCCCGATCGAGCATTTGCACATTTTTAAGTCCATTCAGGCAATTTTAAACGATTTGAGTGCAAGAAGATTTTTGGACTTGAGTACAGGTAATAGGCCTACATTTTACAACCAAACAAATCATTACGCTAAAAGTAAATGGTATCACTATTATGAAGAATGACATTGCCAGTTTCTTGGACATATAAACATGGCAATCTTTGTTGCATTATGTGCCAACGGTGACCATTCAAAAATGAGGAAAGAGCACTTTTCAAGTTGTTTTTCTGCAGAGTTTGCATGCCTGTAACTCAAGTAGTATTAGAGATATCTTAATGCCCTTAATATTGGGCATCTTCATTTTTAAGGCCTATATGGATGAGTTCCAGAGATATTGGAATTTATATATGGCTTCAGGAGTAAATTGTTAAATTGTACACATTTTCAGTGCTTAAAAACCAATTGTGGGTCACTTTGCATAAATATGATACTTCTTTTCTCTTAAAGAGGAATGTCTGAAGAACAAATACTGTTGAAACTAGAAATGTATCTCGTTTCCTTCTGTCAAAACAACTGAACATACCTGTCTGAGTGCCATAAATATACTTTTTCCAAAGTTTGTGTGCCTATAACTCAAGAAATATTGAAGCTATCGCAATATGATTTTAGATTCTAGTTATTAATAAGCTTTTCTTTTGGAATCTTCATTTTCGAGGCCCTGTATCATTCAGTCCCAGAGATATGGGGATCTCAATGCGGCTTCATATTCAGATTGTTGCATATTACCCATTTTCAGTGGTCGAAAACCAAATGTTGGTCACTTTGTATACAGCCGATACTTATTGTATTTAAAGCAGAATGTCTGAAGAATTCATAATGTTGAAACTAGAAATGCATCTCGTTTCCCTCTATCAAAGCAATCGCATAGAACAAATCTGTCTGAGTGTTATCTGCTTGTCTATTCTGTGTAATATAGCTTGTCTTCTGTAAAATAGACCTAATCATTCAAATAAATGAAATATTACCTGTCTAAATAATAGTGTCGAAATCTTAAAGGAGTATTGTGAAATTTCAATGGTATCTAAAAATTTCTAGTTCTAAAATGAAAGATTTTGGTGTGATAACAACAATTATTCGAATACAAGGTGTGTGTATAAGATAAACAGTAACTTTGACTTTTTGTGAATGATTCATTGGAATCATTTGAACTGAACTGCAGTTGTATGTTTTTGATTAGCTAAAGCAGCCAGAAAGAGTCATTTGCTTGTGAATCAGACTGTGCTTAATGTGCTGTATATTTGTTTATTTTTGCGTGCAGTGCACGAGGACTCAATTGAAAACTCAGTTTTCAGACGAAACACTGCTGTCCCCCCATCCACCCCCAGTCTTAAATATATGTCATTGAGGTAGACAGAATTATCCTGATTATTATGCTGCTGATGGTCAAAACATCTATTATTGATGTATTTTCACGTCTATCTTGTGTTGGCTTGTCGGCATGTCTAATCCCAAATTCTACCCTTGGAGCTCCATCAAATACCTGAGACCGTTTATATGACCCAGAGCTATTTTGTTCAGAGAAAAGCACACAAACACTGCCACCATGACGCCCAAATGAGTGTTTTCCTAGATGAAATGCCAGTGAAGGTTTTCCATCATTGCACTTCACCTTTTTTAAAATAAACACCAGTAGATGATCGTCATGAAATAAGTGAAATAAGATTAGTTTGTGTGCGATTTATGAACGATTCATAAGCCAGCATCCATATTTCTGCATCTACAGACGGTTTCTGAAGGAAGCTATTTCCACACCTGCTTCAAAGCATTGCTAGCTGCTCAATGACAAAGTCTTCCCATCACTCTTCTCATCCAGTGCAAAAACATGTTCCAAGATGAGCCGTCTGATAATAATGTATCTTCTGAACCTTGAACATGCTCCAACACATAAATCTGCGCTGATTTATCTCCTGAAGGAAAGTATTTCACCCTGACGGAAGATTGCAAGGCGGCCCGATGCGAGAGTTTCAAATGGTTGACGTTGTGTGTTTTTGCCTTTACTACCGATCAGTTTGATCTTTCTGTAGTCTCTGTGTGTATTTATAGAATCACCAGCCATGTGAACTGCATTTATCTCTTTTCCTCTGAATTTCCCTTCAGCCAGTACTGCTTCCTGCCACTAGGGGGGAGGCCATTAGCACGGTTGGAGTGCTCGAAAGGGCATTTTGCTATATGGATGCAGTTTCTGGTACTTGAACTTGGTTATTTACACAGTTTGGTCTTGATCACTTTGAATTCTTCCTCACTGAAATCATGCAGCCATATTCCTTTGTTGATTTGTATCTGTGCTCAAGAAAAGTTTCGTATTTAGAGTGCATGTGCTGACCAAGAAGTCTCATTATGTAGTATCAAGCGATATCAAGTATGACAGAAATATAACCTGGAAGCTGGAAAGAATAAATAGGCAACAGAAAGAAAAGATCAATTTTTGGCGCCACAGACAGGGG
The DNA here is from genome assembly GCF_001515605.1 of Sinocyclocheilus anshuiensis. Taxonomy (NCBI): domain Eukaryota; kingdom Metazoa; phylum Chordata; class Actinopteri; order Cypriniformes; family Cyprinidae; genus Sinocyclocheilus; species Sinocyclocheilus anshuiensis. The sequence goes on from NW_015555837.1 coordinate 107,417, forward strand.
CCTGAAGAATAACAGTTCCTGCTGTGATTGAAGATGACATCACAGACATTACAGAGATGAAACGCTGATGAACTTTGCTGTCAGATCCATGAGAACGAGCATTTGAGAGCGCTTTGCGTATAAGAGAGATGCTCATGTGTGCCTTTTATCTCGGTGATTTAAATACACAGCCACAGTTTTTGTCATAAATCATCTAGGCTAGTGATCCAGCGGTATGTGTACAGCAGGACTTACTTAACAGAAAAACATATAAATTATTTAATTATTTATAACAGATATTATTTTGATATAAATATATGGTTGTATATAAATGTATATAAATAACAAATCATGACTATTTTTTTTTACTTTTTATTTATTAAATATAAAAACTGTTATAAAGACTGATTACTCGTGATTAATATTTTTGCAGTTTGCTTGGCCTTTTTATTAAATATACTAAATAATGATTTAATTAAAAACTACAAATATCATATAATAAAATCATTTTGATTAATCAGGTTTATAGTTTCTTTATCTAAAGATTTATCTTCTTATCTTCTAATTAATTATTCAATTATTAATTATTTCACTTACACTTTTTATGTATTTAAATACAAATCTGCATAATCCAGGATGAGTCTTCACATTTTGGATCATTGTCCTTGGAAGAGAGAGACTGTTAATTGAATTTAAGTAAATTCATATTTTATTTTATTTGATTAAGTCAGCATACAAAAGGCCCAATTTCATTGGAATCTTAAATAAATAGCTATTTCTGATTTGATGTTGGTAAAGGTCCTACCGATGGGGTTTTGATGGTACCTAAGATCAAAAAGGTTGGGAAACACCAATGTAGGCAACTGCAAACACCTGATGGTTCTCCTAATACATCACTGCGATGTCTTCAATCTACTCTTGTCAATTTTCCATCTTTTTCATTCTAGCAGTTTTTTGCTCTTTTTTCCAGTGTCCATAAATCAGTGCCAAACTCTGTGCCAGACGTAACATTTCATGAAGCTATCACGAGCCGAAGCCAAAGTAATTATTTCACTTAATTTTCAGAACATTTTTCAGGGCAAGGAAAACAAAGTCTTGGATATTGTTACTAGACATTTGAATCAGTAGTCCAAATGTGTAGATTATTATATTAGCATTCTTAGATGTTGCTGCCTGACTAGGGAGCGATAAAATTCAAGTTGAGTTATTAAGTTGAGAATGCCGAAACCATATGTGGAGAAACTCTTCATACTCCTCTGATAAACATTCATACATTATATATACACACACATACACAAATATACTTGCACAGATATAAAATCGTATTTATTTATTTATTTTTTTGCTGTAATATTTTAAATGGTATTTAATTAACGAAGTAATGAAATTCAGGATTTGATTGGAGTCCAAGATTAGGAGACGTGCATTACGTGCCCTAGTGATTTTCTTCCTTTTTTGCATTCTTGGAATTTCACATTGAGTCTTGGAGGCCATTGGAGGCCCATTGCATCGGCCCCACTGTCCCGGACCATAATTCAGCTCTGGCAATATTACATCAAAGTTTCCGAACATTATGAAACTGCATAAATATGAGATGAAAAAGCGGAAAATGATGCCGATTTCTGTACATTTTCATTATTTTCTCTCCCCTGTTGATTTTGCTAAATAAAGCTTTGCAAACATGTTTTCAAATATCCTGTGTGTTTTGGAGACGTGCGGAGTGCGAGGGCCCGTCTGATGTTTTCAGGATGTGGCAGAGGATTTACGAGACCCTGCAGTTAGTCCTCGTGCTCCGGCCATCCTTCTAATAATCTTCCACTATGTGCTTTTTTCCCCTTTGCAGCCGTTCGGTGTAATGACACAATGGAATCACCTCCTTATCAGCTTGTGAGCAAATCCTGCTCACTTCTGCAGACTTTCCATTGCCTTCTGAGGTTTCTTTGCCAGGTTTTTAGGATTGTGACTCAAGAGCAGTCGTTTGTAGTCTTTAGCATGAACCAAGAGAGGCGTAAGATTGTCCCATTTATTTAGCAGCTGTGGTGCTCATGTGAGTAATGCGAGTTTGAATCTGGCTCGCAACGTTTCCAGATCCCAATTTGCTTTCTTTTCTCCATTTTTTATTATTTATTTTTTTATCCTGTCTCCAGAACACTCTTAAAAATAAAGGTTCTTTATCTGCATTTATGATTCTGTGAAAAACCTTTAACATCCGTGGAACTTTTGCATTCCACAAAACGTTTTTAAAAATGGAAAGGTTCTTTAGATCATTAAAATATTTATATTATATATTTAAGAACCGTTCACTGAAAGGGTTTTTTGAGGAGCCAAAATGGTTCTTCTATTGCATCACTGTGAAAACTGTTCGTCAACTTGAATTCAAAATTGACACCATTTACTTTATTAATTTATATTCCTATATTTTTGTAAACAATTATCTGGTGCACATTACTGTAAAATTTGTTATGAGGTGAATGATTAATGAATGTATAAATATATCCACACAAAACAAATAACTGTCAATATGTTTGAAAGAAAAGGATTGTAGATTTTCTAGAGCTAATCATCGTATATAATTAGTTAATAATTATAAAATAATTATTTCAAACATAATTATTCATAAACACCAATTTTACAGAAATAGTGTTTAAAGATGAATGTTTTAATGCAAAAATGTTGGTAAAAAAATTTAGTGCGCGACTGGGAGTTTGGAAAAAGTTCCCCATGCAGATTTCAAGTTGGTTGCATGAATTTGTTGCACTGACCAACAAAAAGCTGCTTTTTTGTCTGTGAAATTTCACTTAAAGTGACCTCACTCTTTAAAATATGCCACTTTATGGAAGTTGACTTGAAACATTTAATTTAATTGAATAATGTTTTCAGATAAGAATAAGAGTAAAGAGGCCGAAATGCCACAGTTTTTTTCCCCCACAGTCATTGTGGAAAATGTGAAACAAAAAGTCCCACCTATGATATATATCACTGTAGCTGTTTGCAGATGTAGCAGAATGCTTTTGAATATGGATTTCACATAATGCGGCCATGTATGCTGTCATAAAAGCACATGATGATTATTGAGTTAGGAAGTTAATCCGTTTTCATGTTTGTACAGTTTTGTTGAGTTCCTGCTGAGCTGACTGACAGTTCACGTCAAAGGCCACTGGATCGTTGCCACCTCCACATCACTCAACGTTTCCACTCGCAGCCCTCATCTAAAGCTGCTATTTTAATGTGATCCGAGTTAGATAAGAAAATACTCCATGTTTTCATATCTCACCGAGTGCCCAGTTCATGTATCCAGCCTTGACAGGTTGACATGGAGTGTGTGTATGTATTTTGAGGGGTTTGAGGGAAGTTCATCCATCTTATTCTAGCCGCCTCCAGGCTCATCTTTGCTGTCGTCGGGTTGTGTTTGTGTGTGTGTGGTTGGGGGTCTCGGGTGGAACGGTCAGTGGTGGAGTGACCCCGGCCGTGTGTTAAACTGCTCACATATGCGACAGTAGCGGGAGTCAGGGACACATTGTGGATGTTGTTTGCCCTTGACTGGGGTGCAATAAACCATTCACAGCTGTTGTGCTGTTTTTGTTGGGGAAACGAGAGTGGCAGGACAGGAGATCGAGAAACAAACTCTGTTGGATAAGGTGAGAAATTGAGAGAAAAGAGGCCTGAAGTTGAGTACAGTTTTTTTTTTTCAGTACAAGTTCAGTTTGGAGTGGGTTTGGAATCTTGGGAAAATCCAGTTCCACACTTGTTTTGTAGAATGAATGGGATGTGGTTGTCATGGGGATACTGGGTTGGGTCAATGCACACCTAAGAAAAGTTGCTATGCACCAATACCTAAGTATACATGTTTAATGGGTACAGAAGGTTATGCGTATAATGCACAAGATATAAAGTTCATCATCAACATAGTACGTGTGCAGCCAGATTTTTCTAACCATGCATTCTCTGTATGCTCAGCTTGCCTTGAATTATTATTATTTTTGTTGTTGCAGTAATTAGTTAAGATGGCAACACTGGGCCAGCCTGTTGTTTCACCAATAAAAAAAAAA
>NW_015555837.1:111598-128326 GCF_001515605.1 Sinocyclocheilus anshuiensis
AAAAAAAAAAAAAAAAAAAAAACAGTTACTAGAGATGCAACAACAATAAATGTCAGTGTTGATAAGTGCTTGTGTGAGGTGGTTAAGAGACCCATGCAACTGTAATTTAAACGAGTACAAAGACATTTTATTGTGCATAACTTCTGGAGAGAAATAGCACAAACACTGGACATGGCTGAAACTTTCTAGTGCATGCGTGTCGATCGCTCATGTTTGCACACTGTCAAATATTTTTGTTGGAAATAAAGTTGTTACGATATCAAAATTAGCAGCAGGTATTAGACTGCTGTCACTTTAAGACCTAATGCATCCTAATGGATCCACCTCCAATTTTCTGAGACTGTTTGCATTCACTTAAGCCATAACAGACTTTGTTTACCTAAATACTCACCCTGACTGGCATTTTGACATAGCTCTGTGTGTTTGACATAACTGTTTAAGCTGTATTACAGGTACACACAGAAAAACAGCTATCAGTTAAAATAAAATAAAAAGTTTAAATTAGGGCTGTCAATCGATTACAATTTTTAATCTGAGTAATCACATCCTTTTTCTGTGATTAATCGCGATTAAATTGCACACTTCATGAAATTAAGCATAGACCATTTATCTTGTTTCAAATGCTTATTTTGTCATCATTTGCTATATCCAGCAAAGTAAACCAAAAGATTGAAGGGTGATTCTCAAAAATCTATATTTTCTGCAAGCTTTTTTCAAGATAAATTTAGATGTCTTTCCAAAAAAGGACACTTAGAAACTCCAAAAGGACACCAAAGAACCAAATGATATAAGGAGCCCATATTAGCACATATGAAAGAAAAAAACAATCAGAATTTTGTAGTATGTGTACAGTGCAACAGCAAAGAGCTTTTTTAAATTTTAGAGAAGCCAAGTTGCGTAACCGAACAGGACCACATAGAGATGCCAAAAAAACCTAAACCAATCGTCTGCTGACTGCATATATCTACTACAGTACACGGATCCATTCAGTATAACTAAACACAGCAACATAAACATGACAAATCAAAACATTATCGCGAATGTGTGTGGAAACAACGTGAATGTATGGATTTGTCTGTGCCTGTGCATAAATACAATGTGCGATCAGTGTGTCAAGAGCACTCATACACGCATTATTACAAGCACAATTGGGTTAAAGGGTTAGAATAGAAATTGTGCTTCAGTAATTTTGCGTTAATTGCGTTAAATTATTTTAACACGTTAAGGATTGTAAAATTAATCGCATGCGTTAACGCGTTAACGATGACAGCCCTAGTTTAAATCCATTCCACAACATTTCTTGATGAATCAGTGTGGAAAATCTGCATATTCTGTCTGGGCCTGCATATTGCTATCCACGTTACAAAACAATGCTTATTCATTGACTGTTGAATGTCAGTATAGTTTGCCAATCATAACAGTGGTAATTTACGTACAGTTTGAAAGAGCACAAGACGATGTAGAATATGGTCTTAAAAAAATGATGTGAAATGTTAAGATTCATTTTATTGGTTTAAATACCAGATTATCCCTTAAGGCACTGGATGTCCGCTAACAGTATACCGCTGATTAAGTAAGGAATAATTGACAATGGGCCATTGAATTATTAGAAAATAATGCACACCCGAGGTGGCGATGCGGCCACGATGTGAAGCGAAGTGTGAGTGTGTGTCTGTACTGTGTGTGTGTGTGTGTGTTTGTAAGGGAGAGAGAGCGGCAGAAAGAGAGTATGTGCTTCCCGTAATAATAAAACGTAATTTTGTGGCAAGAAAATAATGCACACCTGAGGTGGCGATGCGGCCACGATGTGAAGCGAAGTGTGAGTGTGTGTCTGTATTGTGTGTGTGTGTGTGTGTTTGTAAGGGAGAGAGAGCGGCAGAAAGAGAGTATGTGCTTCCCGTAATAATAAAACGTAATTTTGTGGCAAAAACATGGAAATAATTTGTTGTTTTTATCTTGTTGTTCACTATATTTACTTGCTTTTTCAGTGTTGTTGTGGGTTTTGGTTCTACTTAGAACTACTTTTGCTGTGCGTTTCTCTGAAAATAATTGCACACCTTAGAAACATTCATCAGCCAATCAGATTCAAACATTCAACAGCCCCATAGTATAAGTGTTTTTAACTTTCTTTTCACCCTAAGCAAAGAACACAAAGTAACTTTGCTGTGAGTATATCGGGGCCTTTAGACAGAGATGGCTCACCACAGGGAGCGCTGACATTGTCTAGCTAACATGTGCAGACGCACAGGCGTTGAGTAACTTTCTCCTCTCATGAAAGTGTCACTTTAGCACAGCGCCTCTGAGTTCCAGGATCCAGCTGGCTGGGAAAGCCGTCTCCCATAAATGTTCGTTTGCCTCATTAAAGTATGCCATGCTTTTTGATTCTCAGTGTTGTAAGTTGTGTTCCCTCCTCCGCTTCTGGACGGCGCTCAGACTTCACGTTCCAGCATGCATGTGCGTATATTGCTCCTCTGCGTTTGCTCAAGTTTTGCGTAGACTCAAGGATCGAGGTTGCCTTTTGTGACAGCGCAAGAGATGGATAGTGACGAATCCAAGGCATCGGTCGAAATAAAACCCATGTGCTGGAACATATGGCATTTTCACTCAGCGTGGATTATTTCTGTACTATAGTTGTCTTTAACAGGCAATTAAAGTTCTGAGGTACCTTGAAAACTTCTAACTGACTGACCTCGCGAGAGATGCGTGGACTCATTAATAGGCTTCCAGAATCATAAAAGGCCCTTTTGTCCATAAATATAGCTCAACATAATGCATTTTGTGGGATTTTTCCCGCTTACTCTTATTTTGACACATGCGTCTTGTTCGTTTGCACCTCGCCTGTTGGTTTGTGTCATTAACCACATGAAATAATCCTCTGTTTGTTGTGTATTCCTGCATCATTTGCGAAGAATTGAGTGTGGCATTGTGTTTTTATAGTGAACAGATGCTAAAGAGCATGTTTGGAGGAGATTACATTGTCCAGAAAGAGTCCTCAGCCTGCTTGAGAGACTTTCAGATTATGCGCCCCAAAGGCAGGCTTTTAATGAAGCTCTTGAAGTTCAGTCCGCTGTTACAAAATCATTGGTTTGAATAACATGTCACTACTGGTCCACTGGTATTTAAAAGACAGATCTGTCTCAAATAAAAGTTCAGGAACAGTGTAATGTTGACTCCATATGAATATGATTTTTGTTTTTACATGCACAGCTGCAGGATGGAGTATTTTGTTGGAAATGTGGCAAACGAATGGGAGGAATCACAAGTCCTGTCTTTCAATTAAAAGAGTCATTACCTTTGATCTTTTACTCTACAGTGTGGGTTTGCATTAATTGGACTAACCTAAAAAAAAAAAATGTTGATTGACTGATTGATTGTTGGATTTTGTTGGTGATTTGTTCTCATCATCTGATGTTACCACCTGACCTCATCATCTATATTTTCACCATTTATTGCACATTTTCTTTGTAAATAAAATAAAACTTTTCATGATAAAGTAAACATTGAAAATCAAAATAATTCAAAATATATAATTGACAATAATAATTGACAAAAGTACTACTACTATTAATAGTTTATTTTAAAATACTAATAATGTAGTCATGTTCATAAATGTAAAATTATATACTTTCCAGGAAACATTTTAAGTTAACTTTGAAAACAATGAAAATCATAATTTACACAGCTAGCACTATTAATAATTAATGATTTTAAAATAAAATATAAAAAATGTTCATGTAGTAATCTTCAAAAATGTAAATGTAAATTTCACTTCTGTATAATTTTGAGCCATTATTGAAAATTTTCTTTAAGATTTTCAGATAAAGTTAACTACCACTACTACAACTACTATTAATAATAAATTATTTAAAAATATAAAAAATAATACATGTTAGAATGTTTCGAAATGTAGTAAAAGTATAATTTCTGTGCAAATAAAACAACCTTCCATTACAGTTAATGCTGAATAATAATAATAATAATAATAATAATAATAATAATAATACTATTTGAAAATACATTACTATGACTACTACTAACATGAATGAATGATTTTAAAATTTATAAATTATTTTTATGAATGTTAAATTCTACATATTTAGATTTTTGCTTAAATAATTTAATAGATGGTATAGAGAAACCATTGGCAGAACAAATAGTATTGCCTGACCAAGCCAGCAGAAAAAGTGCTTACTATTGAGCCCTGCAGGTTTTTATTTTTAAATTTTTTTTTTTTTTTTTTGAGTGACAGTGACCTGTGCTGTTTGCTGTAAATATGCAATAAAAACACAGATAAATAGTTCCATGATTTGATATTAAGCTACATAAATAATTTTCATATTTTTCTCTATTTACAATTACACTCAAATAGTTCATTTTGGACTCGGTATATTCTGCTTCAGACTCAGATTGATTACTCACATGGCATTTAGAGTTTAGGTGATTAGAATAATAATTTTGTGGTTTTAAATGACATACATCTCGGTGGTCCTTTGCCAGCTGAACAGCAACCATTGAGATGACGGGGAATGTCATTCTTAGATTTTGTACTTTGGGGCCTCATAGAAGCAGCTCTGCACTGAACATTGCCAGTGTGAAAGTTTGCACTTAGACAACTTTTTCCTCATTTACTTCACTGAACTGCAGTACAGTGACTCCTGTGCAGCTGACTAGTTGATATCATGCTGTCCTTATCTAAAGAGAGGCTTTTAGAGTACTGGTGGTGTTATAGCATTCTGTTTCCCATCCCTTAGTGTTCCCTGCTAGCATGATTATGAGAAATCAAGTGGTTAAACTAACTTCACTAATGATGCTTTTACCGTTTGACACCAATTTGCAAGTGACTCATAATGAGTCGACTGCTCTTTTATCATCATTTGAATTTGACATTAGCACGCAGGCCTCTTTTGAAACGTCCTCACCTTCTTACCTTTAAGCAATCAACACACCAAAGAAAATATAGAAGTATGTTTTGAAATGACCTTATAATATCTGATTGGCCGAGACTGTAGAGTTGTTGTTATTTGATTGATCAGTGGAAATAGATTCAGGCTATCTGAAGCATAATAGCAGTGAGTTTTGGGGGTTTTACGGAGTTCACAGCCCACTTTTTTTTTAGACCTCCAAAGCATACATGTACATTCAGTATCCATTCCCAGAAGTCTGTATCAGTGAATGCTCAGAAGTGAGTGACCATGAACATATTTTACTCTTAACTAGCTGCTGATAATTCAGAGGAAATGCTCAGCAGACTGAGGTTTGTTTCCAAAGTCTGAATAATTTTCTCAAGTAATAATGTTCATGTCCCTTGTGATTTTATGATTTCTATGGTATTAACCTTTTCCCTGAGTGTGAAAGTGAGCTACTTTTGTTACATAGAAGAATTGAAATCAGCATAGTCCCAGCCTGCATGATACAGATGTCACAAAGTGGTACTGCAAAACACACCCTCGCAAATCATGTCTCCATAGCTGTTTCAATCCATAATTTATGCCAAAAGTCATAATATCGCAAAAACAACTTGCGAGTAATGCAGGGTTTCCATCTCGTGTGGAAACTGGTGCAAAATGGAAATGGAAATAGACAATATAGGCACATGACTTTTAGATGCCGTATTTATTCTGTGATTGTGTTTCCGTTGTAGTTTATATTATAGTTTATGCATGTCTTCTTACAGAATAAAATAACATTCACCTGAAATTAGTATATACTTTTTTGAATTTTTTATTTGCATCTTGTTTTTTTTATTTTACATCCACTATTTTATGCGATATCCCAAATTTTGCATATTGCATGTTATTGCATATTATACTGACTACTGTCCAATGTTCAAACCACTTTTATGTCAATTTTTATTTATTTATTTATTAATTGGTGTGGGATGATATTAAATATTTAATTGTTTATGCTTATTCCCCTATTTTTACATTTTACATTGCCATAATGTCTGGATGCTATTGGGAAAAACTGACTTTAAGGTATTTCTGAAATTATGTATTGCAATATGAAAAAAAAAAAAAAGAATTTTCACTAGATAACATAACTATATTTGGAAAGAATAAATAAAAAAATAAAATAAAAGCTTACTACGCTTACAAATGTTAAACAAAACAAAATATATTGTATTAATGCTATTATACTGTAATATATATATATATATATATACAGTTGTGCTCATAAGTTTACATACCCCTTGCAAAATATGCAAATATGTTAATAATTTTAACAAAATAAGAGAGAGCTCATGAAAATTGCATGTTATTTTTTATTTAGTACTGTCCTGAATAAGCTACTTCACATAACAGATGTTTATATTTACTCCACAAGAAAAAATAATAACTGAATTTATAAAAATGGCCCGTTCAAAAGTTTACATACCCTTGAATCTCAATACTTTGTGTCGTTTCCTGGATGATTCACGACTGTTTTTATGTTTTGTGATAGTTGTTCACGAGTCCTGTGTTGGTCCTGAGCAGTTCTTCAGAAAAATCCTCCAGCTCCTGCACATTCTTTGGTTATCCAGCATCTTCTAACCCTTTTCCAAAAGTGACTGTATGATTTTGAGATCCATCTTTTCACACTGAGGACAACTAAGGGACTCATATGCAACTATTACAGAAGGTTCAAATGCTCACCGATGCTCCAGAAGGAAAAAACATGCATTAAGAGCCGGGGGGTGAAAACATTTGAACAGAATGGAGATGCGTATATTTTTCTTATTTTGCCTAAATATCATATTTTTTCATTTAGTACTGCCCTTCAGAGGCTACAGAAGATAGTTACATGTTTCTCAGAAGACAAAATAAGTTAAATTTACCCTGATCTTCAAATTCATAAAGTTTTCACCCCCCGGCTCTTAATGCATGTTTTTTCCTTCTGGAGCATCCAATCATACAGTCACTTTTGGAAAAGGGTTAGAAGATGCTGGATAACCAAAGAATGTGCAGGAGCTGGAGGATTTTTTTGAAGAACAGCAAGCAGTTGAACTGCTCAGGACCAACGCAGGTTATAAATTCGGTTATTATTTTTTCTTGTGGAGTAAATGTAAACATCTGTTATGTGAAATAGCTTATTTAGGACAGTACTAAATAAAAAATAACATGCAATTTTCATGAGCTCTCTTATTTTGTTAAAATTATTAATATATTTGCATATTCTGCAAGTGGTATGTAAACTTATGAGCACAACTGTGTGTGTGTGTGTGTGTGTGTATATATACATATATATATATATATATTACAGGTAAAATGTAAAATAAATTAATTTAATTCATTCATAATTCATTTTTCAAACAATAAACCATTAAAATGTTATTTTGGCATTTGGCATCTGACAAATAAATAAATGCATTGCAGGTTTAAGAGTGAAGCTTAACAGTGCATATATTTATTTAAATAAATTACAGCCTTTGCATTTTGACAAACGCATTGAATCATATCACAGTGTCCATTTTATTTATGATATATCATGCAGCTGTATTTGTAATCATCTAATGCTCTCTTTCAGTCAATCCTTATAAAGCACTAATCATTTGATAACACTGTTAAATGTAATCTCTACCTAATCTTGACATTTAATAGTTAAATTCACTTGTGGCATCTAAAATATCAGCCATTATTTTCAGTTATTGGCCATGACATAAAAATATTGGTTTGTCAGTAGCAGCCAGATTTTTAACCTAAAAATATATTATTGGCTTATATTATTCAGGTTTCTCTTTTGGTGTAAATCCGCCCCCAACTGTCATCATCAGGTGAAAACTGTCCAGTCTTGAACCAAAATAGCACACCACTGCTCATCAAGCCACAGTATTTGAGGCTGGTGTTGTTTTGAAAGAGTTCTTGTCTCGCACAGGATCGAGAGCGTCCCAGCGATGACACCAGTCGCAGTACCCATCTCTCAAATGATTTCACATGCACATAAGTAACTGTTTGCCACTTGAACGAAAGTCAGAATGCTTTCGAAATTATGATACGTAACATAATGACATGTATAATTTTTCCCGGACTATTGTTTTTTCCGTCTGGCCTCTCCAGATGGAAGTGATTATGTACAAGAAAAAAATAAAATAAAATCTGACTTCCTTACCCAAGTACTTTCCCAAACACCCCGTGCTTCCTTTGAGGCCGGGGATACGTGGTTGCATTACCGAAGCATTGTCACGGTGCGTGCGGGGAGATGAAGAGAGGACTCAATTGCAGGAGAAATGGTTATTTATTTTAGTAATGAAAATGAAACAAAACACAAACTCAAACCACCCCGAGGGGGAAAAACAGACAGGCAGGCTCAAAAATGCACTCCATGCAGACATATCACGAGGCTAACGAGGGAGACACAGGTGGAGCACTTAAACAATAACGAGGTAAAAAGATGGGAGGGGCCAGACAATAGACAGGAGAGAGCACATGGCAACAGACAAACACAACACAAGCCATATGCTCCCAGAACACAGTCATCTGGTGGCCTTCCTGGGCACACCCGCTGAAGACTGTGACAGAACCCCCCCCTTAAGGAGTGGATTCCAGATGCTCCACCAAGAGCAATCCCGGAGGGAGGCGGAACGGAGGTGGATCAGGGGGAGGGATGGTGGGCCAGGCCCGTGTAGTGGAAGAGGCCCTGGGGATAGAGGTAAACCCGGGTGCCAGGGCGGGGCCGGCAGGGCAGGAGGCCAGGGCAGGGCCGGCAGCAAGAGCAGAGCCTGCCTCAAGGAGGGAGCCGGCAGGGCAAGCAGCTGGGGTAGAGCTGACAGAGAGCGGAGCTTAAGTGGAGCCGACAGGGCGTGAAGCTTGAGGCTCCATCAGCCGCCTCTGGGGGCACTGCAACCTCTTCGGCCACCACCGGGGGCGCTGCAACCTTGTCGGCCATCACAGGAGGTGCTGCAGCCCCCTTAGCTGAAGAACGTGCCAGGAACTCCACAAACCCCTCAAAAGACACATGACTGCATCCTAGCATGCTCCAGGGGCTAATGGGCTCATCCAGGGCATAATTTAATAAGTCCTTCAGCGCAGAGTCATTATAGCCCAGCCCCTCTGCCGTATTCCTGAACTCCACGGCAAACTCCCTCAGCTCGGTCCCTCGTTGACGGAGGGAGTTCAGGGTCTCCAGCTGGAGCATGCGCTGGTAGAGGGGGCTGGAGAGAGTAGAGACCGGTAGGCGGTGTGAGCCCATTCTCCGCTGAGTCCCCATGTTGGCTGATCCGTTCTGTCACGGTGCGTGCGGGGAGATGAAGCGAGAACTCAATTGCAGGAGAAATGGTTATTTATTTTAGTAATGAAAATGAAACAAAAAACAAACTCAAACCACCCCGAGGGGGAAAAACAGACAGGCAGGCTCAAAACTGCACTCCATGCAGACATATAACACACACAATGAGAAATGACGGATCAGCACAGGATGACAGACACCAGGAGAATAAATAGGAACCAAACGAGGAGGCTAACGAGGGAGACACAGGTGGAGCAACTTAAACAATAACGAGGTAACAAGATGGGAGGGGCCAGACAATAGACAGGAGAGAGCACATGGCAACAGACAAACACAACACAAGCCATGTGCTCCCAGAACACAGTCATCTGGTGGCCCTCCTGGGCACACCCGCTGAAGACTGTGACAAGCATGATGTCGCCCCATCCCCCCGGTAGGATCTGAGGGGGGCCGGGTCACGAGTCTACAGCACCCAGCTGACTGGAAGCATCTGGAGCTACTGCTTTGGGGCGACACGCTGATTGCAAAGTACGTTGTGTGGCCAGATCCCAATAGCTCGCCGTCAGCTTATTGCGGCGATTATGCACGCTGTCCTTGTGTTTGTCTTTGAGAGCGTCGATTTCAAACTGCCCTTGAGGAACAATCATTACCCTACTGAGTCCTTCTGCGGCTCCTCTGCTCACGGCGCTCTTGTTGTGCTGCTGTTCCTCGACTTTCAATCATCGGCCAATCAAATCAAGAGGTTTTTCTACTACCGTCCAGTCTGAACTGCTATATTTTCCTTCTTCACAAACACCACCAGTTAAAAACTGGACGCACTTGACTTAAACATATGAGTAATTTGATTCGGAAAAGTGTTGTTTTTCATGTTTTGATTTGTTTTTCATATTTTTGTTTTTATCATTTCTAACCTTCTTTTTGGGTTTGAGTTTTGTGTACTTCTTATTATACAATGTGTACAACAAAATGCTGAATTTATTCCACAGTTGTGTTTCCATCATAGTTTATGCACATATCTTCTTACCAAATAAAATGTTTATTAAAAAACTTTCTACTTGAGTTTTCATCAGCCACATTCCCATTGTTTTTGACTTATTCTATATGATTATAATATTATTTTTATATATATTTTGCTTATTACAGATCTTAAACATGACAAGAAATATATTGCATTAATAATATTATACTATAAAATAAAATAAAAATAGTAAAAAAATAAAATAAAATTATTGAATTTTAATAGTACATTAAATATCCTGCAGTTTTCAGAGTGAAACTTGGCACTGTGTATATATTTATTTAATTAACTCCACTGATTTTTATTTTTGATAATTGCTCTAGGCCTCTATGTTGATTTTTTGTTTTTAGATATTATGCAGCTGTATTTCCATTACTTAAAGTTAATAATTTAAAGCACAAAAAATGTATAACACTATTACATGTAATTTTTAGTTTTACTTAAGTGTAATCACAACATATGCATGTTTATTAATACTTTACACTATAATCACACTAAATTTTGCATTAAAATATCATAAGGGTCAATTTTTCGAAGTTGAGATTCATACATCATCTGAAAGCTGAATAAATAAGCTTTCAATTGATGAATGGTTTGTTAGGATAGGACAATATTTGGCCGAGATACGATTATTTGAAAATCTGGAATCTGAGGGTGCAAAAAAATCTAAATATTGAGAAAATCGCCTTTAAAGTTGTCCAGATGAAGTTCTTAGCAATGCATATTACTAATCAAAAATTAAGTTTTAATATATTTACAGTAGGAAATTTACAAAATATCTTCATGGAACATGATCTTTACTTAATATCCTAATGATTTTTGGCATAAAAGAAAAATCAATAATTTTGACCCATACAATGTATTGTTGGCTATTGCTACAAATATACCCCAGCGTATATCAAAACTTTTGTCTGGTGGTGCATGTAAATATAAATACAGCCACATATTTTGATTGCAAGGCCTTGGACACCATTTCCACATGCAGCATTTCATTTTTTTTTTTACAGAGTAAAAATAAAGGCTGCATGTTATAATTTACTATATCCGTTTACAAAATGTGACCCTGGAGCACAAAAGCAGTCTTAAGTCGCTGGGGTATATTTGTAGCAACAGCCAACAATACATTGTATGGGTCAAAATTTTAAATTTTTCTTTTATGCCAAAAATCATTAGGATATTAAATAAAGATCATGTTCCATGAAGATATTTTGTAAATTTCTTACCGTAAATATATCAAAACTTAATTTTTGATTAGTAATATGCATTGCTAAGGACTTCATTTGGACAACTTTAAAGGTGAGTTTCTCAATATTTAGATTTTTTTGCAACCTCAGATTCCAGATTTTCAAATAGTTGTATCAGCCAAATATTGTCCAATCCTAACAAACCATTCATCAATGGAAATATTATTTATTCAGCTTTCAGATGATCTATAAATCTCAATTTCAAAAAATGTATCCTTATGACTGGTTTTGTGGTCCAGGGTCACAAATAAGAGATATGCTTTTGTGTCATTGGCAGTATTTTATGCTATTTTTACACCGTTCTTAAAAAGTATAGTCTTCCAGACATCAGTTTTGAACTATATCTGATTTTGTTGTCAGGTTTGATTAGTAAATGGTTTGTTTTTTCCGTTTATCATCTTGCTGCTGTCTTCTTGCCCTCCTTGTTTCTGTCCCTATATAATATTTCTCTCATGTTACTTTGAGAGTCGAATATATGTGTAATTGACAGAGATTTTTGAAAGGTCTCACACGTCTGCAGTTTCAATGGTAAAAGGCAACTTTGGGTGTCACGTTTAAACTTTTATTAGTTTCCTGCCAAATATGATCATCATACTACCACATGGATGATTGGCATTAATGTATTAAACATTAGTTCTGTTATACATACTCCTGGCTACCCAGAAAGCACATGATGGTTGACTTGTCACAATTATTGTGTGACCGATCTCACACACACACACACACACACACACATATTTGTTTTAATAAGAAATTTTCTTTTTATATTTTTAATATGTTATACATACTCCTGGCTACCCATAAAGCACATGATGGTTGACTTGTCACAATTATTGTGTGACCGATCTCTCACACACACACACATATTTGTTTTAATAAGAATTTTTCTTTTTATATTTTTAATATCACATCACCTAATCTTTCCAATCATCAGCAATCTCTGATGAATGTAAAAGACAATATAAAACTGTATTTTGCATGCAATTACTGAATGATTTTTATTTTTTTTATGGATTTTCTACATAAGCAGAAAAAGATGTGCATTTTTATGTTTTAAAATGTTTGATCTCTGACTGGAATTGTAGTATACTTTACTAATGCACTGTTTGAATGACATAATAGCAAGCTTTTTACTGCTTGTTATCTGTGTGTGAGAGCTTGGACGCTCATCTGAAGGTCTTCGTTCCTGCTTGAGATGCTGTTATCAGATGAGAGTTTGATTCTTATCTCCTCAAAGCAAGTTCCTACCCGCTTCAACATCCATCATCTCTACTCAGGGCTGGAGTCTCAAAAACAACACGTTTGCTCCTTCGGCACTGCAGCTTTAGACCTGTTCTTGCCTGCTTCAATAAATTGCCTCAACTCAATCCAGCATCTTATTCCAGCTCTTTAAGATCTCGTCCAGTCCAATAGCATGACCCCGAACAGCACCTCTGCATCAGTCTGGTGGTTTCCTTTGGCTCATGCTTTTCATTATTTCACATTCGATCAATCGAAAGGTATTTTTGTCCTTCAAAACAGAAATGGGGGATATTAAGTACCCTAAATTTGAGTATTTCATCATTTGCGATGTTTGCATTTTGGAATGGAAAATAAGGCCATAAAGTAATAAACTGCTTTCGGTCCGATTCTTGTCCAGGATTTATGGGACCAATCGTCAGCTGAGCGGTCACGGCCCGGCCAGGTTGCATATGGAAATGTGAGAACAATAATGATTGTGTTTTTCTTTTATACACACGCGGACGTTTGGACAACAGCCGTTTTCAAATGCATACATTTTAAAGTGCTACCATCCGCAAAGCAGCTCTGTGTTCAGTTAAGAGCCATTGGAGATTTGGATGGGACAGCGCAATCTTTTAGCTGTCACACACACTCTTTGAACACTTTGACTTCATTACTTTGAGGAGAACGGTTCTGGAGAGCTTTTTGTGGGGGAAGTACCCCCCACCACCACAGCAGACTAGATCAGAACTGACTCGCATGTGCGTGTTAGCTGAATCAGAGGTTTGTGGCTGAGCTTAGCAGGAAGACTTGTCTTTTCAAATAAAAGTTCTGTTTCTGTCCTGCAGCTTCTCTTGTAAATGAAACAAGCCTCATGGTTTCTGGTGGTATTCATGTTCATAGCACAATTATTTGGGATAGGTTTAATATCAGTGATTAGAGTTTGTTCAAATAAACCACAAGTATAAGCAAGTAGTAATGTTGGAAAGAGTTGAAAATATATATTTTATTTTAGGAAGCTAGTCAAAAGGTCTGGCCTGTGAGATGGTTTGAATCAGACTCACTCAGTGCATGAATCGTTCAGCTGTAAATTAAACAAGACACACGATTTGAGGCGGTGTTCATGTTCATAGCACAAATGATTTGGACGACGTAATGTTATATTTAGTAAGAAGAGTTTGATTAAATCAACCACTAGTATAAGCAATAGTGATAGTGTTGAGCTCCTCCTACTCCTTCTGGGCTGGAAAATGCAATTAAAATGCAACTAAAGAAAATTGGAATAAAATCTGGTCACCATTGCAAATTTGCAAACACAAGATGCTTAGGAATGCTGCTTTTTAAGAAGCCAGTCAAAAAGTTTCATAAGGCAGTCTCAATGTTTTCATTGTTCAGTAGTTTGATTTATTCAACCCCACACTCACTCCATTGGCTTAGCCGAAGTTGACATGTGGGACCGCATGGACAAACCAAACACAGCGCCATACACTCTTAAAATAAAAGTTATTTATTGGCATTGATGGTTCCATGAAGAACCTTAAACATCCATGGAACCTTTTCAATGCTCAAAAAGTTCTTCGTGTAAAAAGGTTCTTTAGATTTTTTAATTGTTCTTCACACTAAGAAAAAAAGTGGTTCTTTTAGGATCTGTTAACTGAAAGATTCTTTGGGGAAACAAAAATGGCTCTTCTATAGCATCACAGTGAAATCCCCCTTTTGGAACCCTGAATGCATGAATGCATGAGCCATAGTGTAAACTATTCATGGAAATCAATCTACTTGACTGACTTTGAAACATTGAAAAATTACTTCATGTTTAATATGTGAAAACCAACTATTCATTAAAAGCGAGTTCTTGCCCTCTGGTCGCTTTATTCCGTCAGCGTGAAATCTTCCAAACTGATGGGGATTTAGATTGCAGTTGATCTATAGTGTTTTGTTCCATATGCGCTAGCGGCCTGGTGGATATCACTGCTTATTGACATTTTTTATCAGGAGCAAATGTCTTGGCTGTCTGTTAGTCCTGCGTCATATTTCCACTGGAATATGAAGGTTAATGAGATGATCAGTTATTTGAGGCTGGTTAGGTTTATAGGGTAAAGGTTAGCATTAGGGTTGCCTCAGGGCTCAAATTAAAGCTCATAATGGGTAATGTTCACCAGAAAAATCATTTAAGACTGTACCCACCCTCGTTTCCTGTCCACGAACCAGAGCTTCTCAGAGTTTCTCAAAGATTTTATCAAAACCCCATGACATTGCCGTCAATCATTCGGAGATCATTTGAAATCATAATTATACAGACCTACAATTTTGTCCTGCATAATATCTATCTACCATCATATAATTCATAACATGTTTGCTTATGTTTGACACTGTGGTGTTCATTTCTTTGCTTTGCATTGCAGATAAATTCCTATGAAAGGGAAACTTGTTTCTGAAAGCTGGAAGACGGAAAAGGGAGACTTTATGTACTCTGCTTTTTTAGATTCCCTGGGGGGAATGCGGTGTCTCCGTTCCCTGACCTATTTGCCAAATGCTTCCGAAACAATGAGCAATTTATCTTCTACTTCATCTTTCCACACTTTCAAGATTTGGGTGGCAGTGCGAAATAAACCAGAACAAAGTGAACAGTCAAAAAGCTGTGTGACACACAACAGTTATAGTACACTAAACTCGTTGTTAGTTTAAGTGCCAGTGGTATGATTTTATTTGCTCAGATCTTTTTAAAAAACGATACACATACGTGTATAAACTTGAATTCCCCGATATCATAATAAAGAAAAAAATACTTATTAAAAGGATAAAAAAATTAAAATTAAAAAAAGCTGTTTTGGTAAAATTTTTAACATTTTTGGAATGTCATGTGGTGAAACCAACATGCAGAAAAAAGCTGTAAAACAGGAAATGATATCATAGAGGTTGGCCTCTTAAAGTATCAGATAATTTGACTTTTTAAAAAAAAATCAAGTTCATTTCTGGTTGTAAAATGTCATGTGGTGCATCTCCCCAAAAAGTAACACTTATCAATAAATTAAAATGAATTACTTTTTACCTGGAAGAATATTTGTAAAACGTTTTTGAAAATGATTAAGATGTGTACACTCACATATGTTCAAGGCATAAGGAAATAGTTTCTTTTTAACTTGGTTACACCGCATGACATTGTTAGAGCCATTAAATAGAAACTTTTCTTATATTTGCTTATTAAATTGAAGATTTTCCTATATATTCTTATTAAATATATGAACAGTTTATATTAATGACTCTAAAAATGTCATGTGGTGTAACCAAGTAAGAAGTAAAATTTTATATATTTATATTTTTGTATAGGGAAGTAGAGACTTGACAAGAGGCAATGTGGGAGAAAAAGATCAGAAAGTTTGACTGAAACATAACCACAAGGTGATTGGCTCTGACTAGTGATGCAAAAGAGTCGATTCCTCAACTCTGAATAAATCTAAAGTTGGAGTCAACTCTGAAATCGCTCAGTTCTTCACTCATTCTCTAATCCCTATATAGTGCACGCATTTGAGTGGACTATATTAGCAAGGAGTAAACAAAGTGGAGCGGAATTCGTACACAAGATTATATAACAGTTCTGTGCCAGCTTTGTAGTTTCATTGGTATTGTATATTAATGTAATGAATATTACAGTTTTTCTCGATTGCTTAAACATATTTCTTGAAACTATGCATCGTATTCTCAAAACAGTAAACACAAATCCATAAAGTCTCACCCAATTCCCCAAACATCCTATTTTCAGGTCAAATTAAGCTCTACACTCAAAACCATTCACTCTTTCTGAAAAATCAAACTTTTCCCTCAGACATCACACACAAGCTTTCAAAAACACACACACTACAACATAGTATTACACACTGGTGCAATAAATTCAAAACAATATATCCAAAACTGGTAAGTTATGTTGCTTGTGGTTCTCCCCCTCAAAAACCTTTTCACATGAACACAAAAGACACAACCAATGTATACATTGGCACATTTTTATTCATTCATGTACTACACAGCACAACTGTAAAAAAAAAA
>NW_015555837.1:128813-132870 GCF_001515605.1 Sinocyclocheilus anshuiensis
CCCTATAATGAAACGACAGTTATACTCATAATTTCAACTTAATGTCATCTTTAAATTTGACTAATTAAGGGAGTTATGCTAAAGGTGTGTTGTTTTAATAAAAGGGGTGCTTTGTGTCAGAAAAAATATCTGAAATTTTGTTTGATGTTTGATATCTTGACCTTGTTTTCATGTACATGGATTCAAGGAGTCGATTCCTTCGATTCCTATGGCGGGAGTCGGAGTTGACTCAGGAAAAACATGAGAGCGAACATCCCTAGTGCCGACAAATTGAAACATTTCTTGAAAATTATATACAAAACCATATAAAACTGACAACTTGGCACATGCATTTTAAACAATATTTTTCAAAAAGATGTTTCATTATCTTTATCTTGGACACTCTTATTCATCATTGGGTTGTAAATTCAACAATTAGGCGTTTAAAGAGTTGCTTCTAAGTCTATCAAATATGGTTTTGGTTGGGATTCAGCCATTTTTGGAGCTGAACGATGTTTTTTCGTTTTTGCGAGAAGAGAATACGGTTCCGGAGACCCACCTTTGTCACACACTGGAAAATAATCACATTTGATCTGTCCAGTTCCTCAAATGTAAGTACAGCTATTTTCCTTCTCATCCAAATACAACAGATGTCTTACAGCCTGGACACACGGGCAATTGTTGAAGGTTTTTTTTGAGGGGGCTGGATTATCCCAGTACATCATATAAAGGCTGCTGTCGGGCCAGTTCGGGGAGCCCTACTGTCCACACCAGGGCTTAGAGGTGTTGACGGGGACCATGGCCCCCAAACAAGCCCCTGGCACTGGTCAGGCTGTGAAAGACCGTCTGTTTGGGTTGCTATCTCCATCCTTCAACACCACCCCATCAATCCTAGTTGGGCAGGCCATCCCTGCTGGGACAGTGCCCTCTTTGTCCGCCAGCTGATGGACTGAGGCTCCCGGCCCCGCTCTTACACCCACTCTTAGTGACAACCACCTGACAGAACTGGCTCCTAGCAGACTGAGACCTTAAAGGCTTCATCTGCCTCAATTTTTAACCTTCACGCCACTTTAGGGCCCTATGATATCTGTGATGCGGAAAAACATCGAGCTGCTCACAAGCATTTCACCATTTCATTTGATTAAAAACTACCATTATGTCACATAAACACAAACTCAAAGGTCTCAAAGGTAATTTCTGAAGAAAAAAAATCCTATTATTGTAAATATTAAAATAAATGATTAAATTGTTAAAGTTTTATGAGTTTAATTGATTATCAAAACTTAATTAAAAGATTGAATACTAAAAATTAAAACAAAACACAGAATTTGGGAAAAATAAAACTGATTTCATAGGGCCCTGAGATGTAGTTTTTGTAACTTTTTAAAAATTTTTTTATATAACTTTATAAAAATATATATTGTATTTGTTTCATGATTTTATTTAATTAGACATGCTTTTGATTACTAAAAGTTAGTTTAACCATTAAAAACAGAATCCAGAAAAAAATAAAATAGGGGAAACAAGACAAAAAAGAATCCAGAAATCCTGAATTCATTAGGGTAAAAAATGGAAAAATAAAATGGAATTTAGGGAAAAATAAAACTGATTTCATAAGACCCTAAAAAATTTAATTTCTACTAAACTTTAAAAGAAATTGTGGTTGAATTGAGTAAGTTTCATGATTTCAATTAATTACATATGCTTTTTGATTGCTGAAATGTAATTCACTCATTAATACAGAATCCAAAAAGAAATAAAAATGAGGAAAACAAATAGGGCCATACACCTTACAAACTCAAAACGGCGATGCAAAAGACACACTCATCAGAGAACATGAATCAGAAAGGGCTTCTGTAGGAGACATGATTGTAGGAGACTCTGAAAACTGCAGATCTGTATGTAGGAGATCTCTGTTATACTCCAAAGGGTGTGCTGGCCTATCACGTTTCTTTTATTATTAATGGCTCCAACAGGGATCCATAACTTTGATCCACACTTCACACAATAATAGAGCTTAGGATTTTTGTGGTTTCCAGTATTCCAAGGCAAACACTTGGTTGAAGTGGAAATCACACACTTGCTGTATTCAACTCTCTTGCTGTATTCGCCCATGCAAAAGATCTTGGCATCTTCCTGCCGTGGGCCCCGGTGTTCTCGCAGGCTTTTGAGTCGGGGGTTTAGGATGCGGTTTATGGCTGAGAGGTCCACATGCAGGGCTTTGCCGTTCGACTCCTGGTGTGTGTGATGTGTTCAACTCATCATAGTGCTGTTGTTTCTTCTCTGAACACTTACCTCAGCTCTAGGCAGATTTATTGGGTGCTTTCAACAAAAAATAAACTTGGAAGCTAAACTTTTTCTTCTCCCAGCCATCTACTCATCAGTTTCTTCGAGAAACTTCAAAAATGTAAATCACAAGGAATTCTAGAGGTGTGCGTAGAGAAAGGATTCGTTGTACCGTTCAAACAATCCCGGATGATTTAAACTTGAATAATGAAATTGAATAATGAAATAAGTTGTGAAACATTTATTTGTTTATTTATTTGTTTGAGTGATTTTTTTTTGTGAGTTATTTTGTTTGAATGTTTTAGTTTATTAGTTTGTTTGAATGTTTTAGTTTTTTAATGGTTTGTTTGATTGTTTGTTTGTTTTTATTGAAAGTTTGAGTTTGTTTTTTGTTTGTTTGAGTGTTTTTTAAATGTTTAAGATTTTTTTTGTTTGTTGGAATGTTTTAATTTTTTAGTTTGGTTTTTGAATGTTTGTGTTTATTTAAGAGTTAGTTTTTTTGTTTGTTTTTGTGTTTTTTTCCTTATTTCTGTTCTTTATTTCTCTTTCTTGTAATTGACTTTGACTGCATCTACAAAGATGTTTGGCAAGCATTAATTTGGCAGTTCTTCTCCCTTTTAATATTGGCTCTATAAACATCTTGTATGAACTGGTTTTACATAATAAACAAAAGATAATAATTTCTCATAGACATTTTCAGGCACAGAGGTCTACAAACGAAGCCCAAACCTGGCAGCCAAATTTTACCGAACCTATTCAGAACATGAAATTGCAAGAAGTGCCAAATGCAAAGATTGTCCATGTAAAAACTGGAACCTGGCAAAAATCCAACAGTTTATCGGGTCCTGTTGGGCTTGGTCATTGCAAACCCTTTCAGAAACCTGTCCTGTTGGTCAAATGTATCCATGTGTTTGTTTGTTGATCAAAGTCGGTGGTTCTCTAACTTTTTGTAGTGATGCACCACTTTAACCATTTAAATGTACTGGCAAAACCACTTGACACCAAATCAAACAGTAAGTATTTTCTGAATTCCCCTTTTTTATTTTAAGTCTTTTTAACTCTAACAATTTGTTTACCTCTCAGACCACTAAGAATCCTTCATGGACCTCCAGAAGTCTGCGCTCCATAAGTTTAAGAACCCGTGAACTAGGTTTGTGCTCCTTGTTTCTACACAAAATCCGTCCAGACTTATGAGCTCTGTTTGGACCTGGCTTTAGGCTCAGTGCTGGAGGCAGTCGACTTACATCATCATCCAAACCCAGACCACTGAACCCTTTCCTGTGACTTTGTGATGGGTTCACTGGAGGGCACTTCTGTTTTTATGTGTTATTGTAGGTTTTTCGAATGTCTCACTGCTTTTGACTGAGTTGTTTCAGAAGGGACACCCTCCGTGGCTATTCTTTCATTAGTTTCCTTTTCCTCTTTCTGTTTTTAGGCCCGACTGTTTGGCCCTCTACTATTCAGCCATTCACACACAAAGTCTGTTTGGAAGGTAAAAGCCAGCAAGAAAAAAAAAACACACTTACCTTTTCTCAGATATCCTTTCAGTGGGCATTTGTCCATACGCTGCAGTGCAAAATCGTTTGGCTCATTGGTTTTTCTTTACGACGGCATTAAAAGCAGCGAGAAAGGGGAGTTTATTGTTTCAGTCTGTTTACTTTGATAATTTATGATTAATTTTGCATGTGTCTTGGTCTGACTCTAAGGTTTGGAAAGTGTGGTGTCATTCGTGTCTGGATTTTAGCTTGGTCTGCTAGCTTCTTGGAGATATGTCGGGTTTACCGCAGAAAGC
>NW_015555837.1:133037-140800 GCF_001515605.1 Sinocyclocheilus anshuiensis
CTTCTGCTTTTTTCAGTGAGATTAATATGTTGTTGGCTGGAGCTGAGTCATGCTGCATGTTTGCATTGGAGAAGCTGTCAAATCGTCTTCATCGGTATTATTCTAAGAAATGTTGCTTGAAGCAGAAGTGCTTTCTCACAGATGAAGCTCTTTCAGATGTCTACAGCAGTATGAAATAACAGATGTATAAACATGTGCTGATCAGTGGGATTTAGGACTTCCTGTGTCAGGTTATCAAAATGATTCAGGAAGATGTTATATTATACTTGCCAATTTGATGTGGAGATGTGTGCCAAATTATCAACATGAAACACCATGGGTCATGTTCTTTTGTTTTGTTTATCAGCTGAAGTGACATGCAGAGATATTAAGATATCTGTTTGTCCAAACAATGGAAGATGGTGGGAATCCTGTTGGAAATTAGTCATTATTTTGGGGTTTGCATTTGGTGACAGCTTTAAATGTTATTCTCTTACTAAATGAGGCATATGTCCCAGGTTTTTCATTTTCCCCCCCATTTTTTTTATTTTTTGTTGTTTCGTATTGTTTTGTTGTTTTGTTTTTGTTGTTTTGCTTTATGTTGAGTTTTGTTGTCTTTGTTGTGTTTTGTGCTTTTTGAGCCAAGTTTCATAATGCACTGTATGATTGTCATGGGGGAAAAAACAAAACAAAACATAAATGTACATGTTTTTCCACAATCATATATGTAAATAAATAGCAATCTAGGTCTTTACACAGAATATTTACATCATTATTTATACAAATATATATGTCCCAGGTTTTTCATTTCCCCCCCCATTTTTTTTATTTTTTGTTGTTTCGTATTGTTTTGTTGTTTTGTTTTTGTTGTTTTGTATTGTTTTGTTTTATGTTGAGTTTTGTTGTCTTTGTTGTGTTTTGTGCTTTTTGAGCCAAGTTTCATAATGCACTGTATGATTGTCATGGGGGAAAAAACAAAACAAAACATAAATGTACATGTTTTTCCACAATCATATATGTAAATAAATAGCAATCTAGGTCTTTACACAGAATATTTACATCATTATTTATACAAATATTTCCCCTTATACTTAGACCAATAAATTTATAGGTAGTAATTTTAGAGCGACTCTGAGAAGAGATGATTTTATTCAGACTCTCTGCACTTAAGATTGAACATGTGACAGTGATTTACAAGGGACATGACTGAAACACAAACCTTTGAGTAACTATAGAGTACAGAGAGGTTGTGTAAACACATTTTAATCTCACATATAAAAGGCCGTGTTCATTTTGGGTCGGATCCGTCTTAACCTGCACCATTGCTTTTCTTACTGATGGTCGTCTTCTTTCCAAATGCACAAAATCAAGGGCTCAGTTTGGGTAAGAGACATAAATGATACGGTTTGTATTTCCAGTTTAAGAGAATTTGTGCATACAGAAACAACACAGAGCATTTTATATGTTTGCTTTGTGTGGGTTAATGTTTTGGTTTAAGGGAAAGTGTCTCCAGCATCCAGTATGAAAGATGGTTGGCTATCCATTGAATATCAAATAGGAAAAAAGTAGGAGGGACACATTAAAATGTTTAAAATGCACATTAAATGTATTTCTTTTTTTGTGGTGTTTTAGTCTTTTTTGAGTTTTTTGTTTGTGCTTTGTCATGTTTTTGTTTTGTGTTTTTTTGTTTTGTTGCATAGTTTTTATTTTGAGTTTTGTTTTGTCGTATTTTTTGTTTGTGCTTTGTCATGTTTTATTTTTGTGATTTTTTAAAATTTGTTTTGTGTTTTTTTGTTTTGTTGCGTAGTCTTTATTTTGAGTTTTGTTTTGTTGTATTTTTTGTTTGTGGTTTTTTTAAATATTTTATTTATGACTCTTTATTATTTATTGCCAATAACTGACATTCTGCCCGAGTTTTAGTCAGCTGAGCCAAAGTTTTAGTTTGCATTTGGCCATATTTTTTACAAACAAATTATTTGCAGTTTACACATAGATTAATCCTATTTCTCTAATTTAATACGGCATCCTACTTTGATTGATGTACTGCAAAGAAACACTGTATGTTGGCATCTGTAGCCAACACTGATCTTAGCATGTGTATACTGCATTACCCATGTGTGTTTGTGTATGTTTGGTTCATTATTTCTGCTAGTATTCACATCATCAGTGGTTCTCATTCTGGTCCTAGAGATCTTACATTTTCACATGGGCTCGCCAGCAGTACCAGACAAGTCAACAGCTCTTCAGATCTTGGCAGAAGTTGAGAGTAGAAGCAAGAGTCCTGCCGTAGCCAGCAGGGGCTTAGTGGAGCAAATCTTTCCATTTCTATTATATCTGAAATTTGTTTTTCCTCTATTGAGCGGTGAATAATGAAAGTTCATGACATTACACGTGCCGTGGCATTGTGGGAATACTTATAGAACAGTGAGGGTCTTGGCGAAAGAGAGCGCAACAGCCGCAGCAAAAGCAGATCCCACGTCCAATTTGAGTCTCTATTTTTCCGCCCAAAAATATCTTGGTCTGAGGAGAAGCTGTTGCTCATACAATTAGCCTACGTGTTCCACTTGTGCTTTCCAAGGGTCGTGGCAGCCTGGCTTCGATGTCCAGCTGAGTGTGTGTATCAGACATTTACATAATGAAGAGAGGTTAGAGGTAAGGTGTACGTCGTAACAACGCAGATTGTGCTATTTGTGGTGTCCTCATGCGTAACTCTTTTACGTGGCAGGTTCATAACTGAAACTGATTGCTGCACTATATTCACCCAAACCTGCTGACTACGCCAAGTACGCACAATGGAGTAACCTCCTGATGCACTGCCATATGCTAATTAGTAATAACAATGAGACATTGATGGATGAGTGTAGGCCATGTCAGCAGGTGTTTCCTGTCCAGCACATATGGTTGATAAAAGCCAAAGAAGTGGTTTTGAAGTGCTACACTGAAGTGTTTTAAGTGCTCATGTGGACATATAAAATTCGAAAGACAGTATTTTGGTCATAAAGGAATCACTGTTTTAGAGCTAAGTGAACAAATCTTGTAAGTGAACAGATCTAAGTGAATATATTTTGTAACACATCTTAAAGGTGAATGGATTTTCTTCAAAGTGAAAATATATTTTGTAATTGAACAGATCTCGTAAGTGAACGGATCTCTGAACGAGTCTGTGTTTTGAATCTGAATGAAGCATCCTGTTTGTGAATGAACTAAACATACTGGGATGTGAATAAACTGAATAAACAAGGCCTATATTGTTTGTGCTGACCAATGATGACTGAACAAAGATTGACATGTTGTTCATTCATTGCAACACATTTCAGTCTTATTCAATAGGCAAAGAAAGTGGGGGTGCAAGAGTTATTCCAGTTTGATATGATTGAAACTCATAATTAACTTTTAAATTATGTATGTATGTATTTATTTAAACGAATACTAATTTATATTGCATTAATTTGATGTATGATAATTAAATTTATTGTCTATTTATTGTATTTTTTGATAGCTTGATAATGTCCAAGTTGCCAAAATAAAAGCAAGCAAACAGAAAAATCTTGCTTTTTGTCATTTTTGTGGTGAAGATTATGCAAATGGTAATGGCTAAAACATGCTAATGCCTATTCAAACCAAGTCCAATGCAACTAAACAACAAGAAGTGATGAAAAACACACTATGATATTGCAACATAGGCTCTTTCGAAATACGTGCCTCTAAATACATTTCTGCAAAATTTAAAAAATGTACCTATACATACGAATCGCTGCAGTTTCCAGTTGAAATGAACACTAGAGGCAGTAAAACTCTTAACAACTTTTATTCCTTTTCACACAAAGTATGATTTACAGGTCCACAGTTTCGATTAATAAAGCCTAATTTTCGCACATTTACTTGAGGAATATTATGTTATATATTCAAAACAATTTTAACATGCTCTGAGATTTCAAAACTGATACTTTTTAACGTTAGCGTCACATATCCAGCTTCATATGTATTGGTTTTCATGTTCGGTAGCTCATGCAGTATGGAGTTGCACTTGAGTGGTGAAGAGCTCCGGTACGAAACCCGTGAAACTATGCTTCAACAAAACAGTTCAAACCTGCATATAACAGACTTCAAATGGCACGGTTGCATCAACAAATGCATTTTTATATTAGTTTTGCATTTGTTAACACTATCGGGTATGTTTACGGTTGGGTTTGGTGTAGGGGATATTCCCAACACGATAACTTTTAGCGACACTCCCCGGATATTTGAATTATGAACCGCCACAATACGTACCTGAAGCAACATAATAAAAACACAGAAATACGTGCCTATATCAACGTAAAAAAAATGTGCCAGGGTCACGTATTGAACCTGTGTTTTAGTGCTACTCACTGGACATTTCACTTTGAAACTGCCGCGAAACGTGCAGTAAGGTACATAATAACGGTGTTGCAGAAATGTATTTAGAGGCCCGTATTTTGCATGAGCCTGGGTTGTGATATTTTGTGCTTGGTTTAGAGATGTTGTCATCGGTTTGACTGTGCATGCAGATTGCAGTATAAGTAATTAGTGCATCACTGAGCTTGTTTTGTTCTGTTTATCTCCAGATTCTTGGAGTTTCCTGGTGTGGAGTCCACAAAGAAAAGATGCATCAATAGGTAGGCTGTTCTTTCTTTCTTTCTGTCACGTTTTCTTTTTCATTTGCCATTTGGCTTTCTCATCTTCCATTTTCTGTAAATTTTTCTTTCTTTCTTTTTTAATTATTTTTTATTTGTCACTTAAATGCGAAGGAAGTAATTCTATGATTCCACAAAGGAGCTTTGGTATCATATTTTTAATTTAATTTGAAGTCTCAGCAATGTATATATGTATATCTATATTTTCCCCAGTTATGGTTTTAGCCTTCATTTTCAATACAAATCTTTCTTCTTTTGGCTCATTTTTGGAGTTTTTTTTGTGCGACATGATACGGAGTCATGAAAAAGCTGCACAATTAGGAGGAAGAAATTAGTTAAAAGGAAGCAAAAGTTGCATTCTGATCATTCCTGCTTGTCCTTTAAGACCATTGACTTTCAGACTCTCACATGCTTTTTCACTCTGCCTATATAAGTTTGAGCTAATTTCCTGAGCCCCTCAGTTGCTCGTAATGCTGATTGGCAAATGTGTTCCAGAGCGGTTGGCGTCATCTTCAGTAAAGCCTCAGTGCTGTTGATGTAAAGATTTGGCTGTAAGCTGCTATAAGCTTACGAGCCAGTCAGTCCCAATCAATTTACTCTCCTCTTAGTCCAGTTAAACCTTCAATGGTGTAATGCTGGCCGTTATGGTCTGGGGTGCACAAAGAGAACAGCTTCTCCAGTTGGACGCTTGCACATTGTTTTGGTGGCAGTGTGATGCTGGGGTCACTGAGAGCTCACGGTTTAGAGAGGAGTTGCCTCAGTTAATGGGACGTGTTTGAAGACACAGTAGTTAGACTAATTACAGAGGAAAAGAGAAGTAAATAATGTGACTTAAGGACTGTTAAACCACACATAACTGTTTTTTTCTTCTTTTGTGTTTGGCACATAGGGCCGGCACTGCAGGTTGTAATTTTACTCTACCCTGCATGATTATAAACAAATCATAAAAATTCAGTGTAATTCAGTAAATATTTCTGTTCAGTTTTAGGCATTTTACCCTTCTTTGATTATTTTTGAATAAATTTAACTCTGGTGGATAGCAAAGTTGATTATTTTTGATTGTTTTTAAATAAATTTAACTCTGGAGGATTGCAGAGTTGATTATTCCGTCTGTCTATAGCTCTGTCAGTCTATCTGTCTGTCTGCCTATAGCTCTGTCTGCCTGTCTATAGCTCTGTCAGTCTGTCTGTCTGCCTGTCTATAGTTCTGTCGCCTGCCTATAGCTCTGTCAGTCTGTCTGTCTGCCTGCCTATAGCTCTGTCAGTCTGTCTGTCTGCCTGTCTATAGTAGGGCTGGGCGGTATATCGAGTAGGGATGCACCGAATGTTCGGCAACCGAAATTATTCGGCCGAAAATAGCAACAAAAGCTCTTTCGGTGTTCGGGAAAAAAAATAAGCAAAAAGACCGAATAAATTGTACCGAACACTGATGTGACGCGATCAAATAGAGGCACACACTGTCAGCAGTGTGGAAGCATTTAAAACTGTCCGAGAAAGACGCAAAACTCATTACAAACACAATGTAAGCAGTTTATACTGCATCGCATGTCTCCGATGAGAAGTGGAAGGCTGATTGTTGCTGGTTACTGTATGATGACTGAAATCGCGAAATGCCCTTAAACAATTAAATAAACTGCAGAACGTTGCGTTTTCTAATACACGCACGAATTGCATGTATTCAAACAGCGCTACACGAGCTCGTTAGCCAGGGTTCAAAGTCCAAAGCGCGAGAAAAATCTGCGCTGAAATAGTGCTATTCATCAGTTGCTCAGTAACATTTTTATGATTTTTTTACAAGGCATGTGACAATGCGATATGTGCAACAAACGTCTTCCCAAATTCGTAATGAGAATCATTTATAAATCTACTGTTGTCAACAAAAAGAAGCACTGAGGTCTTCCTGCAGGTTTCTGCCAAAATAAAAGCTGACAAAAAGCAAGAACTCCATCAACATTAATAATGTTATTATTGTAATTGTACTGTGGTTCTGTAAAATAAAACAAAAAAGACAATAATAAGGATAATAATAATTGCAACAGCACTATTAATACATTTATTATAGCATTCACACATAGTGTTCAGACTGGGATCTGTAATATTTCCTAATGTTTTAAAAGAAGTCTCTTCTGCTCAGCAAGGCTGCATTTATTTGTACGGTAAAAAAAAATACATGCCTGATTCAAGAAGGGGGTCTCAAAAATGGCCAAAAAATATTATTTTAATAACTTATTAATTTTAAGTTAAATTGTGTTTTTTTTGGTATAATGTCTGCTAGAATGTTAAAAAATGTTCAGTGTTAAGTAAATATTTTTAAAGTACATTTTGGCTATTTAATTTATGCAATGGTGAAAAAAATTGGCAAAATGGGGAAAAACATGCGAAAATCCGTGTTCGGTATTCGGCCTTCGGCCCAGTGTTTCATTTTGTTCGGCTTCAGCCAAGAATTTTCATTTCGGTGCATCCCTAATATCGAGTTTGTACGATATATTGATATTTTCTTTATAAGCGATACGATATGAGGCAATACCGTTTATATCGATATACAGTAGTTTGATACGAGTGCATCTGAAAATATAGCGGAGGACACAGACTGAACTGCTGCGGAGAAAGTGCATGATCCAGTTTGTTCTAAACATGTGACAAGCTTCATATTAAGGCCTTTAAAAACTGGTAAGACATAGTTTATAGTTATGTTTTGGATATTAGTTTAAGTGGCTCGGCCCGTGATATGCTCTGACAGAAAGGCTGCGTGTGCCGCTGACAGAGACGCTAGGCTACTCGCGCTGTTTAATGTGTTTGAGATGTGCTGTCTTCCTGAATGCATAACATACATTTCACAGGTATATTCTCCATCTCTAAATGTTAGAAAGCCATGGAAATATTTCCATTTTTCTGTCAGAAGTGCATGAGCCTTCTGCTTTGGAATTCTCCTCTAAACTTCACAGACGTCACTTCAGTGAACGAGCGCCGCAGACAGAGCTCAATTAAATAGGAGAATAAATAATAATTCTGACTAAAATATAAATTTCGTTGAAATATTTGTAGTTGGACAATAACAGACAGAGCTCAATTAAATAGGAGCGCAATAATTCTGACTAAAATATACGGGCGTTTCTTCAACTAGGGGCAT
>NW_015555837.1:140844-148828 GCF_001515605.1 Sinocyclocheilus anshuiensis
GCATCTGAAAATATAGCGGAGGACACAGACTGAACTGCTGCGGAGAAAGTGCATGATCCAATTTGTTCTAAACATGTGACAAGCTTCATATTAAGGCCTTTAAAAACTGGTAAGACATAGTTTATAGTTTCGTTTCGCATAGTACTTTAAGCGGCTCGGCCCGTCAGATGCTCTGACAGAAAGGCTGTGTGTGCCGCTGACAGAGACGCTAGGCTACTCGCGCTGTTTAATGTGTTTGAGATGTGCTGTCTTACTGAATGCATAACTTACATTTCACAGGTATATTCTGCATCTGTAAATGTTAGAAAGCCATGGAAATACTTTCATTTTTCTGTGAGAAGTGCATGAACCTTCTGCTTTGGGATTCTCTGCTAAACTTCTTCGCTAGACTTCAGTGAACGAGCGCTGCCGCGCACATGCGCGCCAAACAGACAGAGCTCAATTAAATAGTTTCCATTTTTCTGTCAGAAGTGCATGAGCCTTCTGCTTTGGAATTCTCCTCTAAACTTCACAGACGTCACTTCAGTGAACGAGCGCCGCAGACAGAGCTCAATTAAATAGGAGAATAAATAATAATTCTGACTAAAATATAAATTTCGTTGAAATATTTGTAGTTGGACAATAACAGACAGAGCTCAATTAAATAGGAGCGCAATAATTCTGACTAAAATATACGGGCGTTTCTTCAACTAGGGGAATAAATGGAAGATAGCTTCGTTGATTAGCTTTGAATTAATACTTAGCATTTCATGTATGCAAAATACTCTTATTTAACTTAAAATGTTTTGCTTTTTAAAAACACCCTTGAAGGTACAGCATGTTTGGAAATGATGTAGAATAAATATATTAACTCATATATCAGCACGCTCTCAATGGCACAGTGGTAGAAGTTCACCAGGAGCTACTTTGGAAGCTCCTCTCTTCAAGACTCTCTTCAGTTTCCTCAGGTAGAAGAGTCGCTCGTGTTAGGCCTTTCCCACAGCTGAGGCGTTGTTAATGCCCCAGGACAGGTCCTCAGTCACAGTCAGTCCCAGGAACTCAAAGCTGGGAATTCGCTGTAACTCCTCGCTTCCAATGAAAAGTGGAGTGTGGTTATCTTGTCCCTTTTTCCTAAAATTTACAATCACTACCTTGGTCTTCTTGGTATTCAGGACTAGGTTGTGCTCCTTACACCATGTTGCCAGATGTTCAATCAGAGTGAACAAACTCGAGGGTAAAAGCAGCCTACTGTAATCTATTAACTACACATTATATCTTTTTAGTCAAGTAGCATAGAGATTTCATATAATAAAATATTTTTAATATTACTGAATTTGTATTTAACTTGATAACAATTTAATAAAAAACGTTGCAAGTTACTAATTATAATGCTTACATTTCCTCAGTTATTCAAACAGCAGCTACAGAAAACTAGCAAATAATATTTACATTATCAAAGAACATCATAGCTGACTTAAGTCTAGTACGAGTTTATGCACTTTAAAAAACACTCCCGTTATAATCAGTGAAGCTATCTACACTGTATGATGAATACATCTCCTATACTTACATCGCATGTACATCTGCACTTCGTTGTTTATGATGAGAGAATTCATGAGAGAGCAGAATTCAGTCAGCGAGCATGCGCACTGGACAACAAGATATCATCAAAGGCATCAGCAACAGGCGATATCTCTAACTGTCGTCGCATACCAGGCTGACCTGAGCTCCGATGGGGCTGCTGAGCGGCTGCCGCCCGGCAACGGAACGGCACGGGAGAGCTCACCCCCTCAAGTGAGGGTACTACAGCAGTCAGGTCGGTTGTTACTTCAGTGCCCTCACGGAGGTTCATTGATACCCCTGCCACCTCGGTGCTTCAGGGCTCAGTGAGCTCCGACGAGCGGTGCAAGTTTATGCATTTTTATAAAACACTCCCGTTATAATCAGTGAAGCTATCTACACTGTATGATGAATACATCTCCTATACTTACATCGCATGTACATCTGCACTTCGTTGTTTATGATGAGAGAATTCATGAGAGAGCAGAATTCAGTCAGCGAGCATGCGCACTGGACAACAAGATATCATCAAAGGCATCAGCAACAGGCGATATCTCTAACTGTCGTCGATACACGATACTATCCTCTATCGGCACAACCCTAGTCTGTCTGTCTATAGCTTTGTCTATTTGTCTGTCTATAGCTTTGTCTATTTGTCTGTCTGTCTGTCTATAGCTTTGTCTGTCTGTCTGTCTGTCTGTCTATAGCTCAGTCTGTCTGTCTATAGCTCCATCTGTCTGTCTGTCTATAGCTTTGTCTGTCTGTCTGTAACTCTGTCTGTCAATGGAGCAGCGAGACGTCACGAGCAGGGTGACGTAAGCACCAGAAAGTATAAAAGCGCATCCAGCAGAGCGCAAACCAGCTTCTGCTCTTCAGTAGCGCTCTGTGTATGTGTCTGTCTATTTACTGTTGTCTGTCCGCACAAGCATATATAAAAAACAATCATGAAAAAGTCTATGGCGAGCGAACGGCATTACAAACGCTGTGTTCCTCCTTGCCCACGATATCTGGTGGCGGGGGATACACACGATTTGTGTGTCGTTTGTTTAGGAGCGGAGCATGCACGGTCAGCTTTCGAGCAGCTGATTGTCATCACTGCGAGTTACTCTCGCTGCGTATGCTCCGCTCTCGCCTGGCTGTGTTTGATGAGAGCGGCCAGGCTCGCGATCCCGCTGGCAGCGGTCCCGGGTCCCGGGATCGCGGGTGGATTTAGCGGAGGGATCCGAGATGGGCTTGTCCTTTTCTCGGTCCTCACCCCCTAGATCCGCGGCTCTCTCTCAGTGTTCGGAAGCCCGCGCTGCGGTTTCTTCCCCCCCCCCTAGAGAGAGAGAGAGAGCCAGACGCTTCATCTATCTTCCTCCGAGGAGGTGGATGTGATGAGTGTCGAGACAGAGGAGACTGTGGACTCGCCACCACAGTCCCTCGCGGTTACATATGTAACCTAGAGACGTTTCCAATTCATAACGTTGCTCGGGGAAATGTGATAAAGGGAAAAAAAAGAATGTGACCTGTGTGAATGGCCAGTTAGACTAATACAAGCAAAGAAAATTCAAGAGCGACAGACTGATGTACAAATTAGTTAAGACAAAAATAAACCAAGAGATAGCAGATGAGGAGACAGAAAAACAAATTTGACTACTCAGAGTCTGCACAAAAGAAACATACATCTTTCCACAAATACACAGAGAAAAGACAAATAAATGAATGTTCTTACAAAGTGTAAGCATGCTAGAACATCCAAATTTCCCCTTATGTGAATGATGAACGGTTTCAACACTAAGAGACAAAGAAAGCAAAAGGATTAGTTTATGATTAGAGTTATTTCTTTTTCAGCAGAAGCTTTTATCTTAAGAAACTTACTGGAGGAACCTCAGGTTAAACACTCCGTTCAAATGAGGATAGGACAAGTGAAGCTCACAAAGAAAGGCCTGGGACATGTTTTTTCCTAAAATCAGGGAAAAAATGTGATGTTTATGTGATTTAATATTGTATTAAATGTGATTTATATTATATTTATATGAGGATTTTAATTGATTCATTTGACTTTTTAATCAATTTACAGCCGTAATTGGAACAGAAGAATTTGTTCAAATATTTAATTCATGTTTTAGTCATACATATATTAACTGATAGATAAAGTAAGTATAGTATACTACATGGTTTTGTGTGTGCGAGTTATACCAGGTAAACAAAAAATCTTAAGTTCATTTTGCCGGGAATGGAAATCGTATGTAAGGTATTGATTCTGGTTTTGACGACTCTTAAAGATTTTGGAGAATTCTTTATTCTACATATTGTCATACAAACAGCCAGTATGTAACTACTTGCAAAAGCATTAAGCACAGTGTAATGCAAGAAATTATTAGATGTATGTTTTTGATTAGAGAACTCACTTAAAAGATTTCCTCATTCAGAAATTGGGCTACACTTTTTGTGCTCTATGTGTTCGCTTAACTAAAAAGAACCAACTCATAAGATTCATTCATTGGAAAATTGGACTATTTGTGCTGTATATGTTTGATTCTCCAAAACGAACAGACTCAAAAGATTCACTCATTTGAGAATTGGACTACACTGGTTGTGCTGTATGTGTTTGATTCACTTATAAGAACCGGTTTATAAGATTAATTCATTTGATAATCTGACTACAGTTGTTAGTGATTCACTAAAAATGTCTGGCTCAGATAATTTGTTTGGCAATTGTACTACAATTGTTATGCGGTATGTGTTTGATTCACTAAAAATAATTGCCTTAAAAGATTCCTCATTCGGGAAGTGGGCTATAATTGTCAATATGTTTGCTAAAAAGAATAAATAAAAAAAAAAGAAAAAGAATCTACTCAAAAGATTCATTCATTCAGCAGTTGTCACACTGTATGTTTTTGATACACTAAAAAGATCCAGCTCACAAATTAATTTCTTGTGACAACTGGACTATGCTTGTTGTGCTGTATGTGTTTGATTCAGTAAAAAGACCAGCTCAAAAGATTCACTTGTTTGGGAATTGAACTTAAGTGGTCATACAGTATGTTTTTGATTCACTAAAAAAAGAAGTAGCTCATAAGATTCAATCATTCATCACAGTCGGACTACAGTGGTCACACTGTATCTTTTTGATTCACTTAAAAGATCTGGCTCATAAATTCATTTTGAAAAAGAAACAGAACTCAGTTACCAACCCTGATTCTAAGTCAGGAAAGTTTAGTGACCATGGCAGTAGGCTACAGAGCATTGGTGTGGGTGGGATTTCTGATGTTTTCCTTTTTTTGTGTGAGATTCACCCAGATTGTCTCATTCACTGCAGTCTTTACATTGCCAGCCCAGTTCTAAACCAGAACCAATTACACAGTGAAGTGGAGAAATGCGTGAAAGAGCGAGAGATTAAGAGTGTATGTAGTGCAGGATGTGTCCTAAGCTCAGGCCTGAAGAGCATGTCTGTCTGAGTGCTCTTTCCAGGCTGGAAGCTGAAGATTTGGATGGAAACTGGGATAGTGTCCATTGTGCAGATCCGATGATCCCTGCCAGAGCAATCAGGTATCAGAGCTCGCACCAAAGTGCTACATTCCCCCGTGTGCTCAACAGGAGGGGGTTTGCATGTATTCGGCCTGCCCTTTGAGCCAGAATCCTGAAAAATCAAGGGAAATAAACCCCCTTGTTTTCAGGAGCAGTTGCCAGATATTGTGTTTCGGTAAGAGCTTACAGGGAAAGTAAAGCCATATGAAGCAAATCGCATTAGCTTCTACCAGTATCCACTCCAGGGATGGACATAATGCATACAATCATTAACGATGCATACCGATACAAATACATGTTTCCGATACTTTTGAAACCTCAGGTTTCTCACACAGGCAAATGCAGCACCTCCATTCCAACATTGAAATCACAGCTCATTTTCTTAAGTATCGAGTGATTTGGTCTTTTCGAAAACAATGAGTGTGCTGAAAGAATGCAAATTGAGCAAGACTTGCTTTTGTCATTTCATGGCTGAAGATAAGGAAATAACTTGGATAACTAGATAACTTTTTTCCCTTTGTATTCCCAAATTGCTAGTTTTTATCCCCAGTCACTCATTGATTTTCTCATTTAAATGTGACTAAAAAAACAAACAAAAAACGTTACGTTATTTTCCCACTGCGACCTGTCAGATGTCATTTTGATCTCTTTAACAAAGCTTAACACGTGTTCACATTACAGTGCATTTTAAGATGTTTCAGAAAGAAGATAGTTTAACTGTTATTACACAGCGCTGACAAGCATTTCAAATGTTTGTTTGTCTGCTTCTACACATATCTTTTTATTTATGATATATTTAGAATATATTATAATTATAATTATTGTAATATAATATGTATTAATTATAATATGACCTATGACTTTAATATGAATACAATAAAAATAATATACATAATAGTAATAATAATAAAATCTAAAATAAATATAAATATTATTTTATATAAAATGATATAATAAAAAAACAGAATAATAAAAGGAATAATTAAGGATTAATGTATAATAATAATAATGATAATAATATTGACATCCATGTATATCAAAGTATTTTATATGGTGACAGTAGTGTTCTGTTCATTTTAAATAACACAAGTTTTCCTTACTAAATTTCACTATTTAAATTTAATTTCTTCTTGTATTAACTTCAGTTGCCCGTTTCATATATCCAGATGTCAACCCCAGGGATGACATCCTGCTATAGGTAGACCGCTATTGTTTAACCATTTTTTTGTTACTTTTACATTCCTCTTACGCTTCTCCTCCCAGATTTAAAAACTAAATAAATAAATAAAAAGGTCCACCTAAGTTATGCATGTTATTGCATTATAGTTTGAATCTCAGATAAGCGGTAAATCAGCAAGTCACATTAAGTCCATATAGCCAAGCTCTTTGAGTTATGTTCAACGTTGGCTTTTCTTGGAAGGCTGTTTTGCATCGACCGCGCAGGCTGGAAAACACCCCTAGGCTTGGCGTAACCGGTAGCAGAGCTGGTAAAACCATTTAGGCTTTAACGCTTCATTGTTTGAGTTTCCAGAAGAAAGAAGAGCCTCCTTAGTGGTCAGCCACAGCGATGGACATTGAGGGTTTTTTGCTAGACCATTGTGAACTGCTGCACTCGTTTTAACCCGTTCTCCCAAATGGCCCTCATCCAGCTTCTGTGGATGCTTATTTCATCTGATTCCTGTGTGGAAACAGCTCTTGAACATCCCTGTGGTGACTTGATATATTTGTTAAACTTCTCTTCCTGCTGGGTAATGTCTATGTACATCTGTTTATAATGCATTTGCCCTATTTGATGGGTATTTTGAACTCGTTTATTAGCTTGCTAGTTGTCACATTGATGTATCGAATCTGATATTTTAATCATTTCTCAACTCATGGTTCCTCTATTACTGGCCAGAGGTCTAGACATTTACATAATCAGAATGCAGTCACCCGGATCCAGTACGTATTCAGACCAGATGGTGGATCAGCACCTAGAAAGGACCTCGATATATTAGCTGTGTCCCAAAACCTAGTGAGCTGCCTATCTAAACAGCATTTTAAGGCAACATAGTACACCTAACCGAAGACTTTTCAAAAGCTAGACAGCAACATTATGCTGCCTTTTAAGACACATCTTATGGTCAAATTCCAGGTAGTATCTCCTAATCCTTTTTTTGAGAAAGCAATCCCAGAATGCATTGTGATGAACTTGGTGAAAAAATAAATTCAAAATGATGAGAGAAATGTTGAAAATGTTCTAATTTGGTACCAAAAAGTGTTCATATAAAGATTAGTCTCAATTAAAACTATGGAAGCTTGTTTCCACCACTGAATACAAAATAAAAAGGTAATTCTGACTTATCTCACAATTCTGACTTTTTTCTTAGAATTGCGTGATATAAACACTTGTAGAAAATGTCAGAATTGTGAGCTGACTTTTTTTTCCGTTAGAATTGGATTTTTAAACTCCCAATTAAGTCAATTGCGACTTTATATCTAGGGATTGAAATTAACTTTTTCACTCACCAGCCAATTTGGCTACTAAATTTTTAAGTTACCGGCCATTCATAACTTCTACTAGACAAAAAAATAAAAAAATAAATAAACCAACAGCTTGAGGCTGTCTACACTGACGTGACAAAGTGACCGTTGCAAATCATTTTGTGTCAGTACTAGGGGGTGTGCAATATTGACAAAAAATTATATTCAGTTCAATTCAGGCTTATTTGTATAGTGCTTTTCACGATACAAATCGTTGCAAAGCAACTTTACAGCAAATTAAGTTTCTACAATAGCTATCCTAGGTACTACCAAAAGTTTTGCGACCTTAGGGAGCGCAATGGATTGTAGCGTGGTAGAAGACTAGTTAGGTACACAGGAGCTAACCCATTAAGGGCCTTGTAGGTAAGTAATAATATTTTGTAACTGATACGGAACTTAATAGGTAGAC
>NW_015555837.1:148943-149468 GCF_001515605.1 Sinocyclocheilus anshuiensis
AAAACCCATTACAAACGAGGCATTTGTTGCATCCAGTGGGGACATAATTACTGATTATAATGACTTATACTGTCTTTTAACGCGTTGCGTTGCATCGCGCCGCGTAAACATAAAACCCTGTCTGCATTCTCTCGCTCTCTCTCGGACGCACTCGGTCTCTCTCGCGCACTGTCTGTCCCTCTCGCGCACATTTTCGGTCTCTCTCGCGCATCTTGGTCTCTGTCGGACACACTCGGCCTCTCTCGCGAACTGTCGCTCTCTCTCCCTCCGCGTTCGCTTCACTTTTGTCCAGCCCGGTGCCTCATAGGTGAAAGCCGATCCGGCGATCCACAGCACTAAGTTGATGTATTTCCTCAGCGACCAGCACAGATCAGCTCTAGGCATGACGAAGCGGATATCGTCCTCTTTTGGAAGACCAAACAAAGTAGTTTCGCTTTCACAACGAAAAACACAGCGGCCTAGCGTGAGGGGAAGCCCCGGCTTAGCGTGCGCTGAGGCCGGGATAGAGTGAGCTGAGGCCGGGCT
>NW_015555837.1:149483-164194 GCF_001515605.1 Sinocyclocheilus anshuiensis
AAGTAATAATATTTTGTAACTGATACGGAACTTAATAGGTAGCCAGTGCAGAGACTGTAAAATTGGGGTAATATGATCATAATTTCTTGACCTGGTAAGGACTCTAGCCCCTGCATTTGGCACTACCTGTAGCTTGTTTATTGAGGATGCAGGACAACCACCTAGCAGTGCATTACAATACAATTAACCAGCCTAGAGGTCATGAATGCATGAATTAGCTTTTCTGCATCAGAAACAGGTAGCATGTTTCGTAACTTGGCAATGTTTCTAAGATGGAAGAATGCTGTTTTTGTAACTTGGGAAATATGATTTTCAAAAGACAAGTTGCTATCTAATATAACACCCAGATTTTTGACTGTAGAGGAAGTAACAGTACACCCGTCTAGGTTTCTAAGATGGAAGAATGCTGTTTTTGTCTAATATAGTATCTAATATAACACCCAGATTTTTGACTGTAGAGGAAGTAACAGTACAGTCAAATACTCAATATCTCAATATTTTCTGGAATTTTATCGATAAAGATAATTAGACAATATTTTGCTGAGTGTGTTATTTTACGGATACCGTGGACAGCTGACTCCTAAAGTTTTAGATATATTTCATATTCTGTGTGGTCAGTTCACAGCAGTGATAGAAATTAATATTTTTCAATAAGTTTAAATTGATTTTTACCTTTTATGGGCATTTTTACCTACATTCTTAAAAATAAAGGTGCTTCACAATGCCATAGAAGAACCTTTTTGTCTAAATGGTTCCATAAAGAACCTTTAACATCTGAAGAACCTTTCTGTTTCACAAAAGGTTCTTTGTGGCTAAAGAAGGTTCTTCAGATTATAAAAAGGTAAGAGAAAGGTGGTTCTTTAAAGAACCTTTGACTGACTCTCTGTGTTCTCTTTGTTTTGTTCTCTGTTGAACCAAAAATGGTTCTTCCATGGCATCACTGTGAAGAACCTTTTGAAGCACATTTATTTTTAAGAGTGTATATAAAGCAATTTTTTCTAAAAGTGTGCATCATCTTCTCAAATTCTAGTCAAATTCTTACATTTAATCAGTCAATTATAATAATAATACATTTAGGCTGTTACTAAACAAATTAAATCAGTATCAACAAAATTAATCTTTGCAGAAGTTGCATATGAAGTGGCATTTAGATGTATTTAAACATGTTAAAGGTGGGGTAAGCGATTTCTGGTAGCAAATGTTGACATTTGAAATCACCAAAACAAACATGCCACTACCCCAAAAGGGTCTCACCCCTATATTGATAGCTCCGCCCCACACATACGTACGCAACCCAGGCAACGATTAGTTCTGTGAAACAAAGCAAAACCAATGTTACACCGTGTCTACACCGGACACGAGTGGCACGGCGCAACAAAATACTATAGAACTCATAATCAGTGATGCTGTCTACACCATAGATATACAGTATCTCACAGAAGTGAGTACACCCCTCACATTTTTGTAAATATTTTATTATATCTTTTCATGTGACAACACTGAAGAAATGACGCTTTGCTACAATGTAAAGTAGTGATCGCGTCCAGTGTACTAGACAGACTTTAGCTGTTGCGGCGCAGACACGGTGTTACTCACCTATCGAGAAGAAACAAAGCAACCTTGGCGTCCGATCACAGGCCTTCCGCTCCTTGAGTTCTCTCCAGCGCTGGAAAGCTGATTCGATATTTATACGGGTCCTACTTCTTGCCTTATGCCTTCGTTTGTTCCGCAGACGTTTTCCTTTTTTGTTTTTTCTCCGCCATCTCTATCTTTCTGTTGCTCGGCTAATGTCCGTCCTGTGCTCTGAACGCTCTCTCCTCCACATCGTGAGTAGACACGTCCCTTACTGCTGATTGGCTACAAGTTTGTTTTGCTATTCGGCCCGAATCAGTTTTCTAAAGCGTTTTTGAAAAATCGCTTACCCCACCTTTAACTATCTGAAAATATACTTTAAATGTAAAATTAAAACAATTAAAAACGCCAGTAGGTGGCAGCAAGTCACTGTTAAGTGAGTCATTGTGATTGAACCGAATCATTTAAACGGTTGATTCATTCAGGAACGAAAAACCGTCATGTTGTTCAGAGAGGCAAAACAGTGCTGTGGCTGTGTTTGGAATGATTTCTGTTGGCGAAATAGTGCGAAAACAGCCAATATGGTGTCTAAAACATACGTTTCTTGATATTAACTTATTGTTTATTGAACTGTTGTATGAAATCAATATCACATTTGTAACCATGCTGTTTTTTTTTGTTTGTTTTTAAACATCACTCTTCGTGTGATATTGATTAACTATATGAAATTATATAAATATATAATTTTTTTGCCCCTTATCTTGAATTATGTGATCATTCTTAATGCATATTAATAGACTGAATCATGCAGTGAAAGAACGCACTCTAAATGCGTAGTCGCTTATGCGTGCACTCTGTAGGTGTTTTTGCAATATACTCGATAATATCATGATGTCTCACGAGTTCAGTATTTGCGCTAAACCTGCGCAGATTTGGCTTGCATGAACTTCCCCAAGAAATGAATGAGTGAACATAACTTACGAAAAGTAACCCGCCAAATTGGCTAGTGATTTCACAGCGTTACCCGCCACAGCTGATTTTTATCCGCATTTGGCGGGTGTTAATTTCAAACCCTGTTTATATCTCACAATTCTGGCTTCAGAATTGCAAGTTTATATCTGACAATTCTGACTCTTTTATCGCAATTCTTAGAAAAACATCACAATTGTGAGAAAAAAGTCAGAGTTGTGAGAGAAAACAATCAGATCAAACAATACAGGCTGTTTACATGAGGAATGCTAAGCAGGCGCAGTGATTAGCTTGATATAAAAGGCTACAAATAGCATATTTCAGCAACATTATATGGTTACAACACACATTAGATTGCAATCGGGAGTTGTTACAAACACTCGATGGTGGTTTAAAGTGAGTTTTAAGTAAAAGCATAGTATAAATTGTCTTATGTAGCATGATGCTACAGTGTGCATGAATGGCCAACAGTAACGGGCATTTTCGGTCATAGTGTGGACGGAAATCTTTTCTGAAACGCAGTGGAAACACCAGTATGGACGAGGATCATTTTCATTTTAAATCACTGTTTTAAAACGAAAACGCAC
The DNA here is from genome assembly GCF_001515605.1 of Sinocyclocheilus anshuiensis. Taxonomy (NCBI): domain Eukaryota; kingdom Metazoa; phylum Chordata; class Actinopteri; order Cypriniformes; family Cyprinidae; genus Sinocyclocheilus; species Sinocyclocheilus anshuiensis. The sequence goes on from NW_015555837.1 coordinate 152,612, forward strand.
TGGTGTAAACGTAGCCTTACATCTATGGGGGTCGGACGTTTACACACACAGCCTCACGTGTGAGCAATGTCTCTGGGCGAAACCAGCCTAAACTAGTGTTTTTCCTGGATGCTTCACCAGAGCCAATCACCTGCACTTGATTTAGGCACATCAAGCATGCTGCATGCTTACTGACTCACTGACATTGACCAGATTGAAAATCTCGAGGTATCGAAATTTGTTACCGAACGACCAGACATTTTTCGATACTCGATGGTATCGAGGCAATTCAGTCGGTGCCTAAAAAGTATTGAATTCGATACCCAGCCCTATCTTTATGTGTGGCATATGGAGTTGCTGCCTGTGTTGAGCATCCAAATCAGTCAGAGGTTTCATTTCGGTTTGGGATAGTGCCCATGTAGGGAGCTTGCTTAGTTTCTCCATCCTTCACACCCCTCCAAGTAGAAAACAGAGACGTAGCTTGTTCCACACCTGCTTTTTGAAAACTTTCTTCATTGTAGCCACTTTCCAGACTTCAATGTGTCCTTTAAGCAAGAGAGAGAGCAGATACAGTGGCTTTTACTTCAATTTACATTCTTCTACTGTGAAAGGCACCAGATGGGGAAAAAGTCCAGTTATGCTTTTATGAGCACTTTAAAAAAAAGTGCACTGGCAAAATATCTGCGGTAATATGATGAAATATTTAATTGAATTATGTTTTTCTTTGGAATACACATTTCTGAATGGCAGTCAATGAGAAAAGATGCTTTTTTGTTGCCACATTGTGTAGTTGTCTACCAGCAGAGGCTATCAAGGCCATGCTAACTATGAAAACCTTGACCTCTTGCCCCCATTTTTAACCCCTCCCCTCCAAACAATGGTTTCATTCTGGTATGCACCCCACAGTAAATTCCCGAAGGATAACATCAAATCCCGTTTCACTCAGAAATATGTCAGATTACGGAAGTCAAATGGGTGGCTGCTATTTCTTAATCTGAGGTGAGTTTTATGGTCTCGCACTGTAAATGTTAGGGTTCATACTGCATATGCTTATTTTAGAAGTGTGTAAAAGGGTCACTTAGCGCGCACTGCATCAACGGTGGCTCATGTTGACACAGAGCTGGGCTCATTTCAACAAGTTATACTATATTCTAAGCAGATTTACAATGGGTAAACAAACACATTTGCAGAAACTGCATGCTGTACAGACATGAACATTAATTTTTAGTATTACTCAATTCCCTTATCCCAAAACTAAAAATACAAGCTGTGCAGTGGAAACGCTGTGCAGTGGGAACTCTCTGGTGTGCACGTCTGCAGGCTGACATATGGGGCACATGTACATCTATTGCCAACTGGGGGACAATTGCGGCCCGCTCGAGTTTGAGTAACAGATGCAGGCTGCTTGGCTTGTGCTGGAGGGTTATTGAGGGCTGTAAACTGTGCGTGCGTTGTATAAAGTTGCCTGGGATTATCACAGGGCTGGAAGGTGCGATGTTGTTAATTTGCCCTAAAGGACCATGACTTCGGTTTGGGTCAAAACCTGATACATCCACACTAAAAATTTAGAAACTTCACAGGCCAGTCAGTGAAAAAGGTAAATTTTTTTCAACTCTGGCAAATGTCAAAGGCACTGGAAAAATGAACGTCCTAGTTCCTATAGTCCAAGTCTTGATTCATCAGTGGAGAACTAGTTTTTCGTCTTGTATATTATGCGGTTGTGTTAAATGACATCAGCGTTCAATGTGCAGAGCAGTCAGCTTCATTGAACTGCTCTGTAATATATTGTCTGTTTGTTCAGCTGCTTTGCATGTGTGTCTTTTTGGATGGACCTACTTAGGGACAGCAGTTGCTACTGGAGCAAATTGGGTTTAATGCATGCTCGAGGCTTCTGGGAAAACTTCTGTTTTATGTATCGACTGATTTACTAAAGTTGAAGGGTACAATTTTTTTTCCCACCAATAGTGGCACTAAATGCAATTGCAGAAGTTATGAATACTTAGAGTTGTCAACCAACCTATGTTGGTTGGCTGGTCTTAGCTGGTTTAAGCTGGACACAACCGGTTTAAGCTGGTCTCACAGCCTGACCTGCTAAAGAAGTGGTTAAAAACTACTAAAACTTCTAAAACCAGACCGCTAAACCAGCTAAGACCAGTTAAACCAGTCAACTATCTTAGGTTGGTTTCAGTTAGGATAAACTAAAATAAACTGAGATGTTAATTTATAGGGAAAAAAAATTTGCATCACTTTTAAATACAAACAATGCTTAAAACTATTCATTTAGGTTATTTGTGATGGTTTAGACATGAAATACGGATCAATATACATATTAATTAAGCATTTAAAGAATCCATATAAGTATGATTTCATTCAAATAAATGCTAAATGGGCAATTTACACCAAGTACTACATCAAATTTAGTTCTTAGCCTGTTGTAGCCAATTGAACCTTCGTAAAGACCCCCCTTCGTTACTGTTGCTTTGTCCGACAAGCCATGGTGCTCTCACGCCACACATCATGTTCTCACGCAGTGAAAAATACATTGCGGAGCAAAGAGGACACTGACAACGTGCCGACAGATAAGACACAGCATGTTATTTTGTCATTTTGTAAGAAATTCAAACAATAAATACCGTTTTGTGGCTCTTTAATGTGTGGTGACAGATCGCTGTAGCATCTCAGTTCAAGCGTCACGTGAACCGATCATCTCTCCCTCTTTAATACTTATAGCATGAAATAAACATGAATGAACATCAGAAGGTATCTTGCTTCAACCGCGGAAAGACGTCAATATACACAATTTTTCAAGTTCAAGTCCACCGACATTAATCTACTCTCCTGTCTGGTTTGTTTGTCGGACAAAAATGGCAGATTTGACGTAATGATTGGTCAGATCGTCTGTCAGTCAAACTCCCTGCGAAGGGTCAGTTGAGTGCTTGGCTAGAAATTGTCAGCCTCTCTTCATGGTGGAATGTTTACAGTGTCCATTAAGGTTATATTTCATATTGACCATGTTTAATTATATCATGAGTGTTTTTGAATACCTGAATAAAACCATTTTGTGCAAAATTTGCAATTTGCTACGATACATATATATAATCTCTCTTGTTACTGACTGATTTGGCTCAACTATGTTTAGTTCGGGAAAAAAAGTGTGAAAATTATTTGAACATTTTTCAGTGTAAAGGTGTGAAAATAGCAACATTTCGCAATCTAAAAAGGTCATTGTCTGTTGTCAATAATGTTGATATATGAAGCACAGTTCAAACAGAAGACACATTAATGCAACTGCAACTTTCAAGCAACTGTCTGTTGGTCAAAGCAGCTGAAACCACTGCAAAATCTTCGTAGGGAATCTTTCATCCTTAGACGAATTTCCTAATCGTGTGGATTCATTTCAGAATGACTGGATTTCACCCTTGAAAATTTGCCCAACAACAGTAAATGTGACTGTAGTTTAAGTGTTGGTTCTGTAGAACACAAAAGAATATATTTTGAAGAAAGTTTTGGCTGTTGTGTCCATATAATAAAAGTCATTGGTGTCTAAAAGAACAGGAAGATTCTGAGGGATTCTTTAAAATTTGAATGTATTTTTGGAATGACATGAGGGTGAGTTCATTTTTGGGTCAACTGTCCATTCCACTAATTTGGACACATCTAATGGTTCACAGATTGATTGGACCCATGCATTGTATTAGCACGTTCAGGGGTTTCTGTGACATGGGTGGTTTCAGAAGTGCCTGAGTGGGAAAGCTGGATCTGCAGGCTGATATACTGTGTGTAAAAAAGTAAAGAGCGTTAAGCAGAACATGAGCCAAGAGCAGTAAAGCTGCTGTATATCTGGCAGGAGGACTGCCTTCAGTATTTCTCTGTCTCCTCAAGAAGTCTTTCTAACAGAATAAAGGTCATATTGCATATATAATAGACACATGATAGATTAATCACCAGATATGCGGTGTTCAATACTTAGAGATTTGTTTTTGCAAGATGGAGAACTTTTTTTTGTAGAAATTGTATTATAAGTTTTCCTGGTCACTAGTATCTGGGAGGGCACATTGCAATCCACGAAGTATAAGTTTGAGACATGGGAATGTATTCTTTGCCACTTCTCTCGTAGGGGATGGGTACTTGCAATACTGGCAACATCCACTTTGAGGTAAAATGAGTGATCGTTCGAACCGCTTTTGCAGCTTTATCGACTAAAGGTTTGCCGGAGGATGTTGGATCTGCATTGTTGAAAAGCACTGCTTGAAAAGAACTCCATTATACTTGTGGTGCAATATGGACGTCTGTGCCTCAGTTATTGCTGTTATTGTTAAGCCACAGTTCAAACAATTTTCATAACTGGCCTGTTTAATTAGAAGTATATGTATAATATAATCTGTATTACTGTTCTGAAGTTTGGGTGCTTTAAGATTTTTTAAAATATCATACTCATCCTCATACTCACCCAGGCTGCATTTATTTGATTCAAAATCCAGTAAAAAAAACAGGGATATTTTGAAATTTTATTACAGTTTAAATGTATTATTCCTGTGATGGCAAAGCTGAATTTTCAGCATCATTACTCCAGTCTTCAGTGTCACATAATCCTTCAGAAATCATTCTAATATACTGAAACATTTCTTATTATTGTCAATATTGAAAACAGTTGCACTTCTGTAATCTTTTGTAATGTCTTTACTGTCACCTTTGATCAATTTAATGGATCCTTGCTAGATTTCTTTCTTTAAAAAAAAATACTTCTGACCCCTTTTGAATGGTGGTTGTGTGTATATATAATATTATATACCTATGATAAATGTGTCACATTTTGTAAGTGAAAAAAATACATATTTATTAATTAATTATTATATATTATTTTTAATTAATTATTAAAGTTAAAATCAACAGATTTTTTTTTTTTTCAGTAAATAGAGACAATAAGTTTGGTCATATTGCCATATTTCCAGAGTCTAGGCTTTTGAATAACACATTGTGTTTCACATTTCATTTTTGTTTTGTTTTGTAGGGTTTTTTCTCTGCTGTCTGTCTGTCTGTCTGTTTGTTTATTTATTTATTTGTGTGTGTATTAATGTTGCTTTTTTAAAATGTGTTTATTTTGTAGGTTTTTGGTCTTATTTATGTTTATTTATTTATTTGTTTTATTATTTCATTTATTAGGTTTATTCAAATATAATTAAACTGGATGCCCATTAAATCTCCAGGCACTTCTAGTGTTTGTTATCTGCAATATTCTCAAAAAAGAATCCCTGTGGTACATGGGAAAGCCACAGTGTCTTGGGACATAATAGGATGTAGAGATGCAGACTGCTTCACAAACTACCCACACATTAAGCTTAGAGATATTGTGAATAAGAAGCATGTTGCACATTTTAATTCACATGGTATGGAGTTGTCCTGTCCATTGCGAATCTAAATTTATGAAGGTTGAGTGTGTTAGAAATAAAATGTATTCATTTGTGACATTGTAAACATTGTATTTTACTCTGTTTTGTATTGCACTCTTTCTAGTTCTCCCTCCCGTTCTCTTCCATATGGTTTTCCCACCCCGATCCACCGGTTGCTCCAGCTGAGGATGCAGCTGGTGTCCATGTCTGCTCAGCTCATCCCAAGATCCGGCAGCCACACCTTGCCATGATTCACATCTTCAGGGAAGCAATTCCCTCAGCAGTTTGCACGTCTATGGACATTACGGTTTGATGAGATTTTAATGCAGAGGAATCGCCAACATCCCATTAATGATGAATCACAGCATCTCCAGCGTTAAAACAAACAACTCCAGATGCTTGATTTCACCTGCCGTTCTGCGATAAAGATGATCGAGAACCTACTCATGTTTTCGAACCTGCCACAGGTGCGAATGGAGCTATGGATGCGTCATCTGAAATAATACATCACTGCTTAGCCTGCAGCCATTATGGGTTAATATCCTACATGGGGATGTCAGATGAAAAACGACACTTTTGAGACGAGCACTTACGTCGGGAGATGGTGCTCGGTTAGCACATGTCTCTGGAATGGGATTTTATGTAGAACATATGGAACTATTGAAGTGAGGAATATTTCTGATATGACCGCTGTTATTTGTAGAAGAGAATGTCACTTTTTTCCGTTACCCTTCTGGTCAGTAATGGTGCCCTGCTGCGGTTTCGATACGCTTTAAAACTACAACTGCATTTGTTAATAGAGCTCTGGGGATATGGAAAAACTCGTTATAATTTATGCAGAATTTGCTACGTTACAAGAAGTGCTGACATGTAGTGACATCAGATCTGTCGGGCCGGTGTTTTGGTATATGATATGACTGACTCGCCTCGGGACATAAATTTGAGGTAAAAGAAGCAAACTGAAATCTCCGCAGTCATGTAAATACTATGGAGTATTTGGAAGCGTCTCTGGAATTAAGTGTGTTGTGGGATATTCGGGGAGTAATGTGGGAAGAGAACATATTATTGAGGGATGTTACGCAACGGGAAAATTGGGAAATTGTTTGTCAAAAAAAAAAAAGAAAAGAAAATAATAATTTTTGATAGTCGGACTGGGGATTCGGTAAATAACAAAGAGCTTGTGGAAAGTTTTCGGAGCGTTTTGGCTTCTGGATTTGTGGGCTCTATACTGAATGAATGGAAGTGATATTGGACATGCTCGAGATGCATCCATATGGGTACGTTTTCATTTCATGCAGACCAAGATAAATATGAGTTTGAGAGCTAGAAGAAAAGAAAGACTTCCATTTGAAGTCTTGCGACCCGCTGTGTCTTTTGCTCTGCTAATCGTATGTAAGGTATCCTTGGCTTTTGATGAATCCTGAATGTCATTCAAATGGCAAGCAAATGTCAAGGCTGGGAAGCAGGTCACATATCCTATTCCCATCTCAAAGAAACACAAAGAGGTGCCAGCAGCTATGGAAAGAGAAAAGAAACCAGTGTTTTTCTGGAGCTGGAGACGTTGAGGGCAAGCAATGCATGCACTCATCCCTCGGCTCTGACTTCTGTGGACAGGAAGGCCTGCTGAGCAAAGATGTGCCGTGGATAGATGGAAATGGAGCGTTTCTTCCCTCCTTCGACCCAATGGAAAACATACATGAAGGGAAAACAAATCCTGTATTGATTATGCCTTTAAAGTCCCAAATGGTGGCCTTTCATGACATTCATGCTTCTGTGACTGGCATCCTATTAATGGTTTTTCATTATGGTTTATCAATGGTTTTTGGAGCTTGAGGGATTTGTTGTGTATAGTAATACATAGATATTACATTTTTGGCCAACAGATGCAATAGTCGGGTTTTGGAAAATGGAAAGCCCATTCATTTTCTCCATAGGGCAAGTGATTTTTTTTTTACAATAACTTATCAACTGTTAAAGACAGACCTACTGTGAGCTGTAAGGTTAATTGATGCTTTTGTTGAAGCCATTAGCCTCCATTATTTCAACGTATGTTTTAAATAATCAACTTTAATAGCAGAATTCCTGGTAGAAAAGCTACATTGCCCATGAAATCTCCATCAATCAGAGAACTGCACTGAGTCACACCAGAAGATCTGTGTAGCGTCTGCCAACTCCAATGAAGCACTGTGAATGATGCAATAAAGTCTAACTACAAACTAATTCAATATTTGAACATATGTGCATATTTTGCAATCAACTTGAAATAAAATTGCTTCTATATATGTAATCAACACGTTTAAATCAATATTTTTTCCATTGTTTTTAATTAGATTGTCATTCACAGTGCTTCATAAGATTGTAGTTCTTTGCACAGTCTTGTACCTTTGTCTTTCTGACTGATTTTCAAATGCATTTTTGCTTCAAATCAAAGATTGTAATAATGTGATTCGCCTCATAGATGGTCGGTTTGGTTCATGGGTTGTAACTTTTTAACAAAGACTCTTTTGAAATCCCTATGGGAAACGGAATGGGAAAAATACTACATAAACTAGGATGCTGAAATGGTCCGGCACTGTTGAACTCTATATAATAAGCTGATGATTATTTAAATGTATTGCTTTGGCCGATATTAAAATTGTATTATTTTTTTCAAATTTATATAAAAAATTTCAAAATAAAACGTTAAAAACTAAAATTAGTCAGTTAAAGGCTACAAATTAATTTAGACACCACATTTTAATGTACAGGATAAAAATTGGATATTTATTTAGAAATTTGCTAAAAATGGCATTTAACAATGTTATTGAATTATTAGTATTTTTACCGATATATTTTAAAATGAGTGTTAAGTGTGGTAGTGGTAGACAGCAAAGGTAATAGAAATCTTAAAACAGACAAAATGAGCTGAACAATTTACACTTTGCCAGGAGTTTGATTGACAGGAGATCTGACCAATCATAACGCAGAATCTGCTATTTTGTCTGACAAACAAACCAGACAGGAGAGTAGATTAATGTCGGTGGACTTGAACTTGAAAAATGGTGTGTATTGACGTCTTTCCGCGGTTGAAACCAGTTGATACCTTCTGATGTTCATTCATGTTTATTTCGGGCTATAACTAGTAGTCTGGCTATAACTCTTTGCTCTGTGATGTATTTTTCATTGTGTGAGAACATGATGTGTGGTATGAGAGCACCATGGCTTGTCGGACGTTGCAACAGTAACTAAGGGGGCGGGGGGTCTTTGCGAATGGTCAATTAAACATCCAATAGCAACCAATACAAATAAGTGAAAAAAAATCTCTAATATTGGCCGATAACTGATATGCTTCTGATATATTGTGCATTTCTAGTCATGTAATATCCAATTTATCTCAGTTTTCATAATCAGTCTCTATTCGTCCATATTTGTTGATTAATGTACATGATGAACTGTACTTTGGTCCAATGAAATTATACTGTGGGTGGGACTTCCCAACACATTAGAAATGAAAGCCAGATGAACCAGAGCTATCATGGTCTCGGCTGTTTGAGACTTAAATCTAGTGGAATACCACAAAAAGATCAGGATTTTTCTCTTTCTTCTGGTCCTCGCTCCTCATCACTTCAGAAGAAAAACTACCAGAGCTTTTGTTATGCTCTTGTGTCCCTGTTGTGTCTTGGACGAGACACTGTCCATAAGTGTCCTGACTGTATTAATTTCACAGAAGTTATGAAATCTTTTATTTATTATTTAATGATATTTTCAATACAATTACAGGCAGTCCCAGTCTCAAGACACACCCTGGAATGAACACAATGTTCAGATGCTGAGATGGATTGAGAGACTCATCAGAGAAAGACATTTGATACAGAAGAGGCCTAAAGCATATATTATGATCACTTCAACAGATCGACCACTGGCGGCAGCGCAACAAACACCTGACAACATTACGAATGCGCCTGCAAATCTCTTTAGGGCCGCCTGTTTGTGTTCACAGACGAATTTGGGCACCGGAGACGGCGGCGGTGCGTCAGGATTGTTGTGGAAAGTTTGTTCTGAACAGCCAAGCCAAAGACCGACATCTTCTCCCACTTCGTACATTACGCCTTGTTTATCATTCAGTCTCGATGGTTCCCGTCGAAAGAAAAATAGCAGTTGAAATATGTGATGGCTGATTTGAGGCAAGCGGATGGGGCTTAAGTGTGAGTGGAAAGAAGAACAGAAGTGTTTCCATCAGACCGCTTCTCCTAATCCTGACGCTCAGCCACTGGAAGAAGCGGCTTTCCTCCGGACATGTGTTCATTATTAATCCAGGAACTCCTCACACTTCAGGAATCCTTACAGGTTTTGCTTCACTGTGGTATTATCCAGACTCCAGTTGAAGCATATCCCTTGTCAGAAAGTTCATGTTGTATCAGAGTCAAGGCTGGAGCTGATTTCAGATTGCCTGGTGGATTTCAGTTTTTTTGATCCATGGCTCTAAATATGAGAATTTTTATATTTATGGCAGTCATTAAAAGCACTGTAATGCATCTGCGATGAAATTACTGCTGATAAAAGATGCAAATGGCAAATAGTGTCAATTATGTAATTTTGTACAGACATTACTTTCCAAATTAAAACAAAGCTTTGAAATGTTGGCGACTCGGATTGGTCTTGGATTGCGAACGAACAGAATGTGTTTTTGCATTCAGAACAAAAAAACGAATTACATGACACTGAAACTTGAGCAAGATGGTCTAGATTTCTCACACAGGCCAGTTTTTTATTTTTATTTTTTATTTAAAATGTTTGGAAAAAATTCCTCACACTTGGATGATTCATCAGTTCCATTTTAACTATTGCATTTTTTATTTAATTTAAACTAATAATAATAATAATGATGATAATAATAATAATAATAATAAAGTCTCTGGATATTGGTTTTGGATATTTAATTGTGCAGCTTATTTACTCTTTTTCATTTACATTTGTTTCATTATCTAAAGCTCACTTAAAGTTAATCTTTAATAATAATAATTTAATGGCACTGTTAGACGTAATGGCAAATCCAATGGCGAAAGTCCATGTGACTTTTATTGTCATTTTCATTGTCTCTTTTATTGTCTCTCATATAAATATACTCTGAATATTGGAGCATTAATTGTATGTACTATTTATTGCTTTTCTTTTAAAGCTCTACATTAATCGCCATCCTCAGTCATTCCTTTTTCTTTTTCCACATAAGAAATAGTCATACAGGTTTAGAATGACATTAGCATAAATGATGACAGAACTGAAGTAAATGTAAAAAGTCAAATACAGTGTTAATGCCATTTTTCTTCTCAAGGTTAAAATAACATGGATTTATTTAGCTTTATATCGAAGGTAACTACTACAAGATGGTTTGAGGGAACTGTTCAAGTTTTGGCTTCAGTGTTATGTGACCGTCAGCTTCTCTGGACTCCATAAATACGCTCCCATTTTCGTTCTCGCTGTCCAAAGTCACACCAGTCTAATTCAAAACATGTCCCTGGACTTTGTAGCTGGATTGGGATTTTTTCCTCTTCGTTGTGCTTTGGCCCAGACAGAAAAAAAACAACAAGAGAAGGGAACCTGGCATGGGAAGTTCATAGATTATTATTACCACTCATAAAGAACCAACACTTAATGCTGGACCGTAGAGCTGCTTTTTGATTGGCTGCCACACAGGCCCAAAGCAAACTGAGCTGATCACTCTAATGCTTCTTTAATGTTCCAAAGAAATCTTAAGACAATTACTTCTGGAACTCTGTCTCTGTGTACGTCATTGCAAAAAGGCCAATAGAGTCTAAAGCATGGCGATGCATAAATCAATAGCACTGCTGACTTGATTCACCTTGTCAAAGACCGTGATTCATTCCTGCCTATGTGACTGAGCTCTGCGTCCATGAATGGCGAGTATAGAGTTCTCTTCAAACAACCAGCTGTCCAGGAGCTTCGAGTGACAGTTTAAATATACAGGGATATTCTCAAACAAACCTGTATGCCAAGAGCAACAGCTTTTAATTATTTATGTATTTTTTGGGATTTCCTGTATATTTATAGGTATGTTAAAACCTGTAGGCTGGATAGGAAGTGTGTGTGTGAGTGTTTGTGGAGACCAGTGGAGCGCTTGACTGGACTCTTGTCCATGTAACAGGTTTTTTCCATTTTTCCCCCATTATGCTCTTCATCTATCTATCTATCTATCTATCTATCTATCTATCTATCT
>NW_015555837.1:164235-173738 GCF_001515605.1 Sinocyclocheilus anshuiensis
AAGGGTCTCACCTCAGTCGTGGTATTGAGGGTGGAAGAGAGCGCTGTACATTCACTCCCCCCACTGACAATTCTGGAGGAATGTGAGCGCACATCTGTGTTACAGACTAAGGCAAGTGTGAGTATGGATGAACTTATATTTCTTATTTAATTGTAGTGGGAGGAGTTACATTCAGCTGAGCGTCAGCTGATGCTGGCTGTCACGCCGTCGTGGTCTGCCTGAATTACGCTTGAGCTCCATTCATCAATCAAACTACATAAATGTTTATTATTATTATTATTAAAATTATGCTGTTATTAATCTAATATAAATAATAATAATAACAATAAAAATAATTATTATTATTATTTATAATTGTTTCTATAATTTATAAATTATAAAAAAACAAAATTATTAATAAAAATTATTATTATTATTAATAATGATGATGAAGATGATAATAATAACTCATTAAAATAATAATTCTAATAAATTAGAATATTTCTTTTTAAATCCTTCTTAGAATAATGTAATAATAATAATTATTATTATTATTTTAAAATGTTATTGTTCTAATAATACATTCTAAAATGATCATGATGATGAAAAGCACAATAAACATTAAAATAATTCCAATATTCTAGAATTATTAATTAAATATTAACCAGTTTAAAAGTGTATAGAATGGAATATAATAATAATTATATATTATATAAGTGTATAATGTTTTCTTACTAAACTTTTTGTTGTATTTAGTAGTAGTAGTAGTCACTAGTAAAAATGATGTGCATACATGTGAATCCCACTGAAATCGTGTGTGAACCTTTTCTGCACATACAGTATAAGAACATGGGTATGCAGTTATTAACACATGTGACTGTTTCATTGTGGTAGAATTAAAAAAGTATATGTTTGAATGTGGTCTCTCTCTCTTATGCTATCAATAAGAATAGGAGACTGTAGTTCACCCTGAGACTTTTACTGTAGCACTGGTTATTGTACCTGGGCCTGTCCCACACACATTTTGTGATAGCATTGTGTTTTTTTTATTTGTATTTAATAATTTTTTTTTGGTGGTTGTTCTTCTTGCATAATGTCTGTTATGTTATTGAAGGAGACACATAGTTTCCACTCTGACGAATGAAATCAACTTGGTACATTCCGTGGCATTGGCATGCTTCCAACTGAGCGGTCTGAACCATCATTTCAAAAATGAATGTTGAAAAGGCTTATTGAGCTGAAAATATATCACTTCCACATGTAATAGTGTTCTGTGATACAAAACACAGAAAAAAATATTTATTTTAACGTGCTAATTTCATAATGTAAATTATTTATGAAAATGGCTTTACATCACTACCATTAAATCTTTTGTTGACAGTTCAAACCCCAAGTTGGCATGATTTTTCTTTGGCTTCCTCATCTTTCTGGGCCTGAGGAAACTCTTCTCTCTGACTGAATGAAATCTCCACACATTTATCATCAGTATTGGTTTGTAAAGACAGAGAACAACAGTCTGTTTTAAGAACGAGTCCAAAATACTGAAGTAAACAAAATCATCATGTTTTCATGACTTAGTGTGTCTGTCTTTCCTTCTGTCAAAATTATCTGTCCACCTGTCCTGTCTGTCTCTCTGTTGTTCTATTTGTCTGTCTGTCTGTGTCTGCCCATTCTGTCTATCTATCGTTCTATCATTCTATCATTCCATCTAATGTTCTATCGTTCATTCTATCTATCTTTCCTTCATTCTTGCTATCTATCTGTCTATCTATCATCTATCTAACAGAAAATTAAATAATGCAATATAATACAGAAGTAGAAATATAGAGAAAAACATATACAATTATATTAATGAATGTACATATATGTTATTTTCAAGTGCACAGTTTATGTAGTTTAGAAATGTAAAATTTTCAGATGCTATGTATAAATGTGTTATGATGTTATGTAAAAACATTCTTGTGCCTGCATGGCTGTTCTGGTAGTCTGTGCTTTTTTAGCATCAACCAGAGGGCAACAGTTGAAAGAGAGAATGGGCTGGGTGTGTGGGGTCCAAAGGGATTTTCTTAGCCCTTTTCTTCACTCTGGAGGTGTAAAGATCTTGGAGGTTGGGCAGGGGGAACTAATAATCTTCTCATCAGTCCTGAACGTCCATTGTAGTCTCTTGATGTTTGATTTGATAGCTGAACCAAACCAGACAGTTAGAGATGAATAGAGGACGGACTCAATGATAACCGAGTAGAACTGTTTCAGCAGCTACTGTGGCAGGTTCAATTTCCCCAGTTGGCGAAGGAAGTATAGCCTCTGCTGGTATAGTATAGTCTATGTGAGTGTCCCACTTCAGGTCCTGAGAGATGGTGGTGCCCAGGAACCCGAATGACTCTACTGCGGGGGAGGTGGTCCTCCTAAAGTCCACGATCATCTCCACTGTTTTGACCATGTTCAGCTCCAGGTTGTTGTGATTTCACCAGACAGACAGCTCTTTAACCTCCTGTCTGTAAGCAGACTCATCTCCGTTGTGGATGAGGCCGGTGATGGTAGTGTCATCTGCAAATTTCAGGAGCTTGACAGAGGGGTCCTTTGCAGTGCATTCATTCGTATACAGGGAGAAGAGCAGTGGGGAGAGCACACATCCCTGAGGGGCGCCAGTGCTGATTGTGAGAGTCTTGGATGTGAGTTTCCCCAGCCTTACTAGCTGCTGCCTGTCTGTCAGGAAGCTGGTGATCCACTGACAGATGGAGGCAGGCACGGAGAGCTGGGTCAGTTTGTCTGAGAGAAGGTCAGGCATGATGGTATTGAAGGCCGAACTGAAGTCTACAAAAAAGATCCTTGCGTAAGTCCCAGGTCTATAGAGATGTTGCACAATATAATGCAGTCCCATGTTGACTACATCAACTGATCAAGAATAAAAGAATAAAATAAAATAAAAAAATAAAAGTTATGCCTTCTTTCTATTGCGCTGGTAAAGTTGATCAACCACATCCAAGACTCTCACAATCAGTCACAAGACTCTCACTAATCATACAAAGTAGTTTGACTTTCACATCGAAACACACAGCATCTCCACGACATGACGGCGGCGGCAACAATACTACAGCAAGAATAAAAGTTACGCCTTCTTTCTTCGCGTATACATTTGGGCGGTGTTATGCAAATCTTCCCACACGGTGACGTAGATTTGTGAGGGCGTGTTATCTAGCGTTCTATCTATATAGCATTATATTTATCTGTTGTTCTATCTGTTGTTCTGTCATTCTGTAGTTCTGTTTGTGTGTCTATCATCCTGTCTATAGTTCTGTCAGTCTCTCTCTCTCTCTCTCTCTCTTTCTGTCTGTCTGTCTGTCCCATCTTAGCCATCCTTCCATCTGTGAAATTGTATCAGCCCACCCAGCTTATTTATCTTTGCATTCTTGAATTCTACCTGTCGGCCCATCTGTTCATCCAGTCTGTCTATTTGTTCGTCTGTCCTTCAGGCAGCTCCTTATTAATCTAGAGCTGACTGCTGTCTAAATTTGGTGAGGCACATTGCTTGCAGTAGCAGCTGGGGCTTGTGCTTCGTTTAATTACTCCAAATTTAGATAAATTCCAGTATTGACATAATGGTCAGATGCGTAATTAATTGCATTTTTGACTATTGTTTTTTGTTTATAATTAATTGCACAAAATGAGCCTGTTAAATTGAAACCTGTTAAATATTAGACTATAGAAATTATTGTTTCTAGATTCTGTAAACCAATGGCAAACAGACATGTTTTATTACTCAAAGAAGTCAGGGCCTCAGTCTGCTGTAATTGTCAAAGCATCCATCATCGACTAGACCCAGAAAGACATGCACACCCGACTCCATCTAATATGTAGGTAGCCTCACGGACAGTAATGGTCCTTGACAGAGGGACACTGTCTCTTGGCGTAAGGAATGCTGTGTTCAATATAGAGAGAGGCCTCTGACAGCATCTCCTGTCAATCAAACTAGTCACGGAGCGATCAAAGAAGTGCGGTCAAGTATTTACGCAATGGCCTTTTCCCCTCTTCTTTCGGAAAAGACGTGCTGTCTTGGTCCCATCATGCATCTATCGAGTGCATATGCTCGTAGGAGAGCGTGATGACTGACATGCCTGAGAAAGGCCTCACTGCCTGTCACAACAGGAGGTCATGTCTGTTAGTACGATAGACGTGACTACTGGAAATATCATTTTGTATAACGTTGGAGAGGTTATAAAATAACTAAGGAGTTGAGGAGTGATAAATGAAATGAGCACTTTTAAGAATATGGAGATTAATATCTCATTGCGGGACGGTTTTGAAGTCAACACAAAATCGACCATCAACCAATCAAAAATTAACCATGTTTACATTCTTTATACATGTTCCTGGTCTTATTGGGCACAATTAATAAAAAATGTTTGTCTTTGCAACTTGCAACACTACTAAAACAACCCTGGGGGGGGGGTAGCGAATAGTGTTTTTCCTCCTTTTTCACTGATATAAATATTTATATATAGTTATATATTTGAGCCACTCCGAGCTACTGAAAACACTGGATTGTGAGCTGCTCACTTGTAAAAGAACACAGTGCCTCACTTCACTCTGAAACACACAATCCATATACAGTATTTACTTGACACAATATGCACTGAGCCATATTGTGATTTTGTTTTTATTTCGATTAAATGTGCCCCCTTAATAGTGAATTGCAGATTGTTTTTGCGGCTGTGATAAATGATATCCTAAAGCATATTTTAAAAAGGGTTGTTCTGTATGTCCCGCTGCTCCTTCCTAAAAAAAAAACTGTTTGTCAAGTAGTTTCATGGTACCTTTTCTCATTGAAACATCTCATTCTCACAGCTGCAGTGTTTTGCTGTGTTAAAATTCACCACCAAACATTCAGAAATCCTGTTTTCTGAATAATAATTTCAAGCTTTTAGCGCTGATATCAAGTTTTATGTGGCTTGTGGAAATTGTATGGCTCTGCAGTTTATGGTTGTTTTGTGTCAGAGCAGGGCAACAGCAGAACGTCCCTGCTGAGCAGTGGTGGAAAGAGTACTGAAAAAATATACTCAAGTAAAAGTACCATTACCTTCCAAAAAATGTAGTGTGAGTACAGTAAAAGTACTTGTCCAAAAAAACTACTTGAGTAAGAGTAAAACAGTAGCCTATTTAAAAGTACTCATGAGTATTGAGTAGTGAGTACTGAGCTGTGGATTCTACCCTCTCATAATAAACGCTGTACACCGCAATTGATACATTTAAAAAACGTTGTACATTCCATTTCTCTCCAAAACGGTGCCAGTTTCAGCGTTTTGCAATAAAAAAATAAAAAGAACTAAACTTGATAATTTGTTAAAATTTTAAAGGGGTCATATGATGCAATTTCAATTTTTCGTTTCTCTTTGGAGTGTTACAAGCTCTTGGTGCATAAAGAAGATCTGTAAAGCTGCAAAAATGTACTCGAGTAAAAGTAAAAGTACACAATTTTTAAACTATTCAAAAAAGTACAATTACTGATAAAAACTACTTAATTACTGTAACGTGAGTATTTGTAATTCGTTACTTCACACCCCTGCTGCTGAGACAACATCCTCTGCCAGTTGTTTTGGTTGATCAACTCATTTAAAAAGAGCTAAACAGACACTCAACAGTTTGTTTTGGTCCTCAAAGTCAGCAGAGTAGGCCAAATTTCAACCAGCTAAAAAGAGAAAATATGACTTGGTTTGATGGACATATTTTGTAATTTTATTTATTACTTACTCATCTCCCCTCTTGCTGCTTGTAATGTTTCTCTTTTGTCCCAATTAGCTTATGTTTCTGTTTATACAGAATGGAACAGTATGCGATAACATCGTAACTGTGTGCAAGTGACCACAGAGTCTAACTTCAGGCAGGATCAGAGCAAAGGAAAAGTTTAGAAATCAACCCGAGCTGCCTATTTGAGGATGGAATCAGCCGAACCGGGCCAGATTGTGCTGCGTTCGAAAACATTTTGCAGTCTTTTTCCATCCCGAAAATATGGATAAAATTGTGAAATGACGATTATTTGTTCTACGTGTGTGACAGAGAGCGAACATGTTTGTGTACGTGTGTGTTCGCATATTTTACAGGGTCCTCCAATCCATTAGAATTTTAGTCTGTGCTGAATTATTACCATAATAACACTGGCCTTTTACACACCACATTTCACCGGTTTGGCAGTCCGTCGTTAAATGCTCCTCAGCCCATGGACTTTTAATCATCAACCTCACACCTCGTCCAGTCATGTAGATGGGTTAGTAAATTATTGTAACCACAGAATAGGAGTTGAAATCATCTATCAGCGCAGGGTTTTGTTTAACAGTTCCTACGGCTTCACAAGTAGTGTTCAGAGGTTATAAGAGGTTATAGTAAGGCATGGCTTTCAATTATTGATTGAGTTTCAATGAGTCAAGTCAATTTGTGTGGAACTTTTTTAAAATAATAGTTTAAATCATGTTGTTAATTGCTTTAAAAACTCCATCAAATAAGGTGACAGGGACAAGGAATACTATGTGAATTAGATGAAGAAGAAACCTTCTACAAAGATAATACTTTGCGATTAAAGACAGAAAGACAATAACATCTGGTCTGGAGAAGGAATAAAGCTGAATATAATCAGCATACCAATGAACTTTTTTTATGTTAATATTGCCTAAAGCAGGGCTGTCAAACTCATTTAGGGTTGAGACCCAGTTTGGACACAGTGTCACGATAAAGGGGCCAATTAGTTTTTTGTTTGTTAAGCCTTGTTGTATCCATGGAGCATGAATGTACAACACATGCACTTCTGGAGTTTATAAAGTTCAGAATCAACCTTATGAAAACATGAAATTAGGTCGGCACCGATAGCATCGTGGGCAGCACACCGACACACAGCGCCATTGTGCTACGGGCATCCTGAGTTCGAATCCTGACTCGAGGACCTTTCCCGATCCCGCCCCACTAACTTCCTGTCAGCTCTGATCTGTCCTGTCATAATAAAGGCGAAAATACTGAAAAATAAATGTTAAAAAAAAAACATGAAATGTAATGTTCTTAATTGTTGATTTGTAATGAATAATAATATTGAATAAATAATGATTGATTAATTAATATTAATCAAACTGTAATATTGACTGAAAATTTGAGAAAACCACTCGCTGCTCTTCACTTGATAAGTTTAATAACTTAAACTGAACATAGGCACAAATGCCTTTATAGACAAAAAACATTTTAGACCTGCTTCTCAGTCCAAATCAGACAAACAGAAAATTGAATCAGTTTTAATAAATTTTATAATCACTCAATGGAAACTCATGCAAAATTCTGTTTACTTCGAAGATTTTTTCCATGTACTGGTCTATGTTGTCATTATTGCCGTGAGTCTCACGAAAACCTCAGAGTGGGGAAAATGAACAGGGTTGCTCTGGAACAGTTGTATCACCAATAGGCCCAATTTCACATGAAAAGCAAAAATTTGTGAGTAAGCACGGCTGCAAAAAGGCATGCATATGACGTTTCACTGCTTCAACACAACAAATTAAAGAGCTCATCTCTCCTGCTTTAGCTGAAAATTGAATATATCACACTGATATAACAAATGGATGCTAAAGACATTTTTAGTATATTTTACTTTTTAAGTTTCCTCGAAGCATTCTTACTCATAAAGCAAGCATTAACAAGAAGAACAACAGGGGACCCAACACGGAGCCTTGTGGCACTCAATGTTATGTTTGTCAGTTCTTTCTTTCATTGCTTATTACAAGCATGTACATTCAAATCAACTGACGATGCAAAATAAAAAAAAATAAAAAAAACTTCTCCCCATGTTTGGCACCAACATGTACACCGACATGCATATAAGATGCAGACATCTGTCACATTGTCAGCTTCTGCATTTACATGCAAAGTAAATTGAACAAAATGTATTGTTCGCGCAAGCATAATCAGTTTCAAATTATGCATGTAAACATGCTCAGTGTCTTGTAATTGTAGCTACTAAGAATGTTTGCCTCATAGCTATACTTTGAAATTGTTTGACAAAGTAGATGTTGCCTAAGGTGCTGCTTTCTCCAGCAGAGTCTGGTTGCATCTTTTTTGAGTTAGTCCATTGTTCTGAGTTTTTTTCTGCTTGAAATGATGCATAATTTCATATCAAAGAATCCAAAGCCAGCTCTGCGAAATCCTAACAAAGAAGGTGTTGATATATCAGCTGAACTGTCACATAGACGGCCCGGCTGTTACTGTTTTCGCTGTGGTTACCTTGTTTCTCTCAATCCATCTTTCTGTCTGTCTCTTTGCCCAGGGCACAGCACCCGTCTGCAATTTTATAAACCTCACATCTGTACCAGTGGGAGAAACCGAGGAAAAATAATGTTTTTTTTTGTAATTTCGCTGATTATTTCCATATTGGTCAATGTCCTAGTTACGCCAAATACTTCATCCAAATCAAGACAAGTGGCTCAAACCTACATCTTTTAGCAGTTGTAGATGTTTGCATACTCGTTTCGTGACATATAGAGTGTCCGTATTATTCACTAACATAATTATTGACCTCATTAATGAATGAATGGGGTCTAACATTCTTATTTTCTTTATCGGTCAAGTCAAGTCAAGTCAAGTTTATTTGTACAGCACTTTTCATGATACAAATCATTGCAAAGCAACTTTACAGCAAATTAAGTTTCTACAATATTTAGTGGTAGCTTATCAGTGGTGACTGTCAGTTAATGTTTTTCCACGCAATTCTAAAAACTTCCATCTGTCTTTGCTGTCAGCTGTTTGTGGCTTGCAATTATACCCTACGGCTCTCTCTTCTGGCCTGGCGTTCTTTTTGCTCCTTGTTTCGATTAATTTCTATTTTATTTTGGACTTTTTTCAGTCCATTTTTCTCAGTGGGCCCCAATATTATGTTGAATTATATAATATCCCACTGTTCCATGCTGCAATTGGAAGCAGTAAAATCTATCTTATGAGGGCAGTTTTATAACGAGGCTAATCTTTAAAGTGACTCATAAACCAAACCAGATTCAACAACAACCCCCCCCGAGACAGACTGCCCCTGTCAACAACACATAAACATAAAAACAGATACTCAAAAACATACGTTCCCATATGGAAATGCTTTACTCTCATTAGCTCACAGTTATGTGTGTGTGTGTTTGTGTTTGTGTTTGTGTTAGTGTTCTTTATAGACTTTCAATTAGTTTGCGAGTTTTATGAACTCTGTTATTCCAGACTGTTCAGTATTCCATTTCTACAGTACATAAGATTTGTCTCTGTTGACAGCCTTTATGGATACCTAAGATATGCTGATTAAAACTGAAATGATCATTCAATGTAATGCCAAGGTATCTAAAATACTCCACTCTTTCAACCATCTCCCCGTTAATGTCAATACTGGGATGGATCTGTGTTTTGGAGGAGCTAAAAAACAGTTTTTGAAATGTTAAGATGTAAAAAAATTGGGTAACACTTTCTATGAAGCCCGTATTTATAATACATTATAAGGGTATTCTTAAGGCATTATAATGAAT
>NW_015555837.1:173824-186967 GCF_001515605.1 Sinocyclocheilus anshuiensis
AGATGATACAACATATTATAAGGTTTTTTATAATGCATTCATTATAATGCCTTAAGAATACCCTTATAATGTATAAATACGGGCTTCATAGAAAGTATTACCAAAAATTGTCATCACACCATGTGTCAGGGATCTGGAAGGAGGACCCAATTGCAGTGTGTGTAACAAGGGTTTATTGACAAAACAGATAAATACAAAAGGGGTGTGAGGTGCACAGGTGATACCACAACAGGAACACAGAAAACAGAGATAGCTAGGGAAGGCCACTGGAACAGCCTCAGACATCAACTGGCAGAATACTATAGCAGCAGAGGAGGCGGCAAGACCAGGCCGGTGGAGAGACCAGAGCAAGGCACCAGAGAGCTGAGCTCAGATACTTATTGACCATAAACTCTGAAGCACCCCAGATGCCAGGCAAGGGAACCAGTGGACAGGAACAGGTCAGGACCGGAACTCTAACACCACAACAAGACAAAACATGGTTCCACAGGAACACAAATTACTCCAAGACAGGCAAGAGAATAAACAAAACAAAAGGACTAATAAAGAGGTAAAAATAATTAAACCAACACGAATAACTAAAATATCAACCAATAAATGAAAATAAAAGATCAGGACTAAGAGAACTAAGCTCAGATACTTATTGACCATAACTCTGAAGCACCCCAAACGCCAGGCAAGGGAACAGGTCAGGACAGGAACTCTAACACCACAAGAAGACAAAACATGGCTCCACAGGAACACAAATTACTCCAAGACAGGCAAGAGAATAAACAAAACAAAAGGACTAATAAAGAGGTAAAAATAATTAAACCAACACGAATAACTAAAATATCAACCAATAAATGAAAATAAAAGATCAGGACTAAGAGAACTAAATTAATACTAAAATAAAAGCAAAAAGACAAAAACAGACCAAATCCAAAAACAAGGAGCAAGACAAGAATATAGAATTACAAGAGACAAGACTAGGGCAAGACTAGAGCACAAGATCAAACAGACAGGGAACACATACTCAGCCACATCCACAGACAGAGACAAACACAGTGAGGGAAAGAATGACCACGGACCGGCAAAGACAATAGGGCAAGGGGCACTATAAATAGGGAGGAAAACACACGAGGAACAGGTGAGAGCAATTACACTAACAAGGACTCAATGAGGGCTAACAAGAGGGTGTGGTAATGAGGAAACCAGGAGGAGGGGCTAAAGAAGCACATGGCTGAGAAAAACAATCAACTAGGCCATGTGCTGACAAGACAACATAGACACAAGAAACAAAACACAAGACAACAGAGTGTCAGGGCAAAACCCTGACACCATGTGCTAAGATATGTTATGGAACGTTGATAGTCCAAAAAAGAATTGTTATCACTGCTTTTGAGCAATGCAAGAATAGCTATGTCATCTGCATATTTAAAATAATGGATGGTAGTAGATGGACTCTGACAATCATTCGTATAAAGAATGTAAAGAAATGGACTTAATACACATCCCTGGGGGGCCCCAGTATTAAAAACAATGGTGGGTGATAATGAATTGTCCACTTTTACCACTTGCGGCCTATTAGACAGAAAATTATAAATCCAGTAAATTAATGGTGATGGGACTTGCAGGCCCTGTAATTTCTTGATTACCTGATGACGCTGAATTTAATTAAAGGCAGAACAAAAGTCAATAAAAAGAAGTCTAGCATAATTTCCAGGGGTGTCCAAGTGTCGAAGCAGACAGTGCAGAAGACAAGCCACTGCATCATCTGTACCTCTCTTCTGCTTGTATGCGAATTGAAGAGAGTCCAAAAATGGTGAAACATATGGAAAAATTATATTTTGGACCAATTTCTCAAAACATTTCATTATGATTGAGGTTAACGACACCGGCCTGTAATGATTTAACTCTGATGGATGTGATTTTTTAGGGACAGGAATGACAATTGATGATTTCCATATGACTGGTATTTTTGAAGTGCAGAGTGATCGAAGGAAGAGAGAATGAAGAATAGGAGTTAATTCCAGGGCACAGTTTTTCAAAACCTGACCTGGAATTCCATCCGGCCCAGGAGCCTTATTCGGCTTGCATTTAATGAGCTGGAAATAGACATCCTGCTTGGTTAAGAGGGACTCATAATCCAACTCTTGAAGAGGCATGGAATCCAAAAGGCTGCTATACTCTTCTGAAAAAATCAGAGGTTTCAAAACGGGCATTAAAATTATTATGACTGGTAGAAAGGGGCATTAACCTTGTCTTTCCTTATCTCTGGAGTGAGTTATGTTACATATTCATTCAAAAAATATTTTGCCTGCTTGTTTTTCCTCTCAATTGCTTTCTTGAAGAACATGCATTCTGTTTACTTGAAATCTTCACATATTTGTTGTGGAAGACACTTGATTTGGTAATAAAGCCTCTGTTTAACATATTCATTTTGACCATCTGTCCTGCGGTGTTCTGTTGATGGAAACTTTCGGGTTCTGGTGCTTTCGTTGTGTCAGTGTCAGTGTCAGTTAGCTTTCTTTTATTTTTGATTTTCCCTCATATTAGCTGGCCTAATAGTATAACATTTCTGGTTGAAATGGTAGTGTGTGAGAGTGTAAATGTGCCAGCTGTATTTGACACTGACGTTTATTAGAAGGGTTAATGTGGAAATTAACTGCCTGCGAAGAGACGTTGTTAGCACCCATTTACCGCACTAAAATCTACTTTGACTTTTCCATCTCAGACTTTATAAACTAATCTGGCTGTGCAAGGAGAAAAAAAAAGTTGCTTTCTATCTGCAATGGTGGCTGTTTCTGTGCTGACTACATAACAATGAGTGGCTGAAATTTGAGTGTATTTTTTTTTTTGTCATAAAAGACACCTGGAATTTCAAAGTTGGCCATCATTTAATCACTCTCATTATTTTTAAAACCAACATCATTCTTCAGTGAAACACAAAAGCAGATGGAATTGAATGGTGACCAATGGCTGTCAAGCAAGATATTCTGTGAATAATGACCCAACAATGAAAATGTTGTCATCATTTGCTCATCTTCATGTCGTTCCAAATAGATAATGATGTTTTGAAAAGTGTTGAACCATGTAATGAAAGTCAAAACAACATTGGACCACGTTGACTTCACTGTATAGCCAAAAAAAAAAAAAAAAAATTTTTCAAAATATTTTCTTTTGTGTTTTATAGAAGAAAGAGACATGAGGGTGGTTATATGATGACCAAATTAGATTTGTTTGGTGAACTATTCATTTAAAATTTAATCTGTTCCCAACACAAAGCAATCTTATGATGTGTGAACCACTTTTATCATACTTTTATGTGCTTTTTGTGCCCTTGGTCCCCATCCAGTTTAATTGTGTGGAAGAGCATGAACGGTCTTCAGAACTTCTCCTTTTATTTTTCATTCTTCAAAATATCTTCTTTTGTGTTTTATAGAAGAAAGAGACATGAGGGTGGTTATATGATGACCAAATTAGATTTGTTTGGTGAACTATTCATTTAAAATTTAATCTGTTCCCAACACAAAGCAATCTTATGATGTGTGAACCACTTTTATCATACTTTTATGTGCTTTTTGTGCCCTTGGTCCCCATCCAGTTTAATTGTGTGGAAGAGCATGAACGGTCTTCAGAACTTCTCCTTTTATTTTTCATTGAACAAAAAGACATGTATGTTTGGAACAACATGAGGGTGAGTAAATGATGACAGAGGTTTAATTTTATAGTCAACTATCACTTTAAATTTGAGCATTTTTAAAAAAGGCAGCAACCAGCAATGATAAAGCTATTTTTTTCTTAGTGGCGAATAAATAGTCAGTAAACACTGCAGGTGTCATGAGAGCCTCAGGCAGTTATGAGCTGAGTTATGACTGAAAATGTCCTAGCCTGCATTGATTTCACAGTAAAATTCACAGTATTCACACTACACAGCATTTTATTGTAAGAAATTACTGTTAAACCTTGTAAAATCCCGGCAATTTTTACAGTGCATAAAGTGTGCACTTAGCTTTAAGTTCTTTCACAGCATTAATGACCTTCTCTGACACCTTTACAAGAGATATGCTTTCACACAAGCTGGAAAACAGTTCAGTTTTCAGGAGCTGTGAACATCACATTTGAAAACCATTCTCATTTTCCCACAATGCCCCAAACAAACAGGAATGTCCTGGTGTCTGACAGCGTGCTTAGCGTGAGTAATGTTAAGAGCTTTAGAGACCCAGTCGTGCTCTGTCTCCCCTGCTCTGTAAAGCCCATAGCCACCAATGTTCTCTCCATGCACTTAACAGATCAGTCTTGTTCCTGCCAATTATTCAGCCACAGAACTGCATTCAAGCCAAACTAAATTGCACTGCTGCTTCCCTTCAGACTTAAAGGAATAGTTAAAAAAATTAAACTTCTGTTATTATTAACTCACCCTCATGTCGTCCCAAACCCAAATGCTATTATTTTTCTTTGGAACACAAAGGAAAACTTTGTCAAAATAATCTTCACCAGGGCTTTTCCATACAATGACAATTCATTGTGGCTGCAGCTGTTAAGCCACAAAAATACACAAAGCACCATAAAAGCACCATATTTCGGAGAATCCTCCCCGTTGGTGTGCTTTTAAATTGAGTACCGAATCACTGAGTGATTTAGTTAGTTAGTTAGTTAGTTGAACTTGTGAACTGGATCAATGGATCAGTGATTAACCTGTTTAATCAAATGTACAAATCTGACCTAGAGATTTATTTGTGTTCATTGATCAAACTGATTCATTCACAGATTGAATCTGAGCTCGTCTGACTCAATAAACCAGTCAATGACCTAAATTTTAGTCTGTTCCTCTCACAATTATCATATGACTTCAGAAGACACAAAAAAGCAACAAAAAAGTGGTCTATACATATTGTGCAATGCAGTGGCGTAGCCAGAATTGTAATTTGGGGGGGGGGCTATCATAAAATGAGGGGGCCGCTCTATATTACATGTAGGCTATAATGTCTATATTAAATGTGCGCATTTCCAAGTGCTTGTGCGGCGTGGGGAAGCTGAATAGCAGTGCGCTTATACTGCATGACAGTAAACATGAAGGTGCCGCTGCGATCACTTGCACTTATACTCCGTCATTTTTGGTCATACAGACAAGAATAATTACATCGTTCGAATCTGGTAAGGGTCTACATTTGTTTGTGTACACTCGTTTGTGTGCACGTTGTGCACTGTAAAATAATGAAACCAAACTTGAACGCGTCAAAAATGAACTCGTGCCTCACAGACATGAGAAATATATCTATAGAACGCGAAATGTTTTAATAATGAACCAATTCAAATAGAAAACAAATAGTCAGTTGCCTCTTCACTCGCTATCTCCTTGTGGAATGCTGAAGCAGGCTCAGGCATAGATGGCAAACTTTCTCTTTCTCGCTCATCTTTACGTGATTTCTTGAAAAATTGTAATATTGAACTGCCATTGTCATTGGACAATTCATAAGAGTAATAAATCAACAATTCCTTCATTTTTTTTATTTTAAGAAGTCAGAAAACTGGGGGGGCAGGCATGCAAATGAGGGGGCCCAGGCCCCCTCATGGCTACGCCACTGGTGCAATGTATTACACATCTTCTGAAGTCATACAATAGCTTCTTGTGAGAAACGGACCAAAATTCAAGTATGAATTTCTGAGAATCTTCCCCTCCAGTGAGCTGTTAACTTGTGAACCGGATCATTCTTTTGAACCAGTTCTTTTCAAAGAACCTAGTTAATCCAATTCACAAATTTGATTCAACAGGTCATTCCTGTACTGGACTGATTCATTCAATGATCAAACTGATTAGTTAACAGATTGGACTGATTCATTCATGAATCTCAGTTTTTTTTTTTTTACATAATCATTATCATATGACTTCAGAAGACTTTGCATTTAACGTACAGATCATATGGACCACTTTTGTATTTTCTTGGTGTTTTCAGTCAGTTTTGAAGCATAACATTCATGGCCACTATTTAGTGTAAATCGTTTTTCAAAATATCTTAATTTTTTTGGTTTCACAACAAAGTCATATGGGTTTTGAACAGCTTGAGGGTTGAGTTAATGATGACAGAATTGTAATTTTTTTGGGTGAACTATCCCTTTAAGTATGCTGAACTGCATTATGGCACACAGCATTAGCGGCTCGTGGGTTTTAAAATAGAGGAGGCACACTAATTGTATTGGTCTGGGATCCCTGACGATTATTATTATTATTATTATTATTATTATTTGCTTAACCACTTTAAAATGGCTTTTTGGTTGCTTTTAGTCTCCCTTGCGAGGGTTCTTTTCTCAACACTCCTCAGCGCTGAAAGTGAACACTCGATGCTGATTGGCAAATTTTTTTTAACCAACGGAGGCACGAGAGCTCAGTGCTCGCTCGGCCTCCCCCTCCCCTTCTCTATCACCTAGCGGTTGTAATTACATCAGCAGATTCGGCACATTCGCGATAGAAAAGCGGCGCTTTCACTTTATGATATTACAACTGTGAAATTACAAACAAAAAATACACATTCTGAGACATGAACTGAAATGAATTGTGAATTTTATTAACATTAAATCATCCTCCTCCCATTTTCACCTCAAAATTATGGGGAAGCTGTAGCTGTGCCTCCCCCGACGAGCCGCCACTGGCATACAGCATTCATGCCTGCAGCCATTTTGGAGTCTTTTCCATTTTCCTTGGACAGAAGCTAATTAAAGACATCAACTGAGCAGCAGGAGCCAAATCTGAAGATCTTAACACCACCAAGCTGCAAGACGCCACAGGGTTGAAAGAGCTTAAAATGTCAATTTAACTTAAAAACCCTATTATGTGTGATTGTAATTGAGACGCTATTTGTCGAATGAATGTGTGACTTTTGCCTGCTTAAATTCTGTTTTGGCATTTAAATGTTATTCATAAAATGCTATAATAATAATAAAATAATGTAAAATTAAAATATTATTTAATTGCACATAATTTGTTGGCTTGCACACATCTGCAGTTATGCATATATACATAAATACTTGTATTAAACTACCGTTTATCAAAGTTTATGAATGAGATTTTACATTTCCGTTATCCCTCGGGTGAGCTGTGCTTTATATAAGATATATAAGACTTTAAATGTATTGCTTTGGCCGATATTAACATTTTATTATTTTTTTCAAATTTATATAAAAAATTTCAAAATAAAACGCTAAAAACTAAAATTAGTCAGTTAAAGGCTACAAATTAATTTAGATATCAAAACATTTTAATGTACAGGATAAAAATTGGATATTTATTTAGAAATTTGCTAAAAATGGCATTTAACAGTGTTATTGAATTATTAGTATTTTTACCGATATATTTTAAAATGAGTGTTAAGTGTGGTAGTGGTAGACAGCAAAGGTAATAGAAATCTTGAAACAGACAAAATGAGCTGAACAGTTTACACTTTGCCAGGAGTTTGATTGACAGGAGATCTGACCAATCATAATGCAGAATCTGCTATTTTGTCCGACAAACAAACCAGACAGGAGAGTAGATTAATGTAAATTGACTTGAACTTGAAAAATGGTGTGTATTGTATTTTAACTACTGTCTATTTTATTAAGTATGATGTCTTGTCGCAATTTTGCGACTCTGGCGCTTAGAGGGTTAATGGCTTATTTGTGTGTGCATATGGGAATATCTGTATATTGTATGACAGTTACATATCAATGCGGGTTCATGTGATGTCTATGTTACAATGTCAATGTTTGTTGAAGTATCTAGGGCTTAAAGACATACTCACAGTTTTGCCTTATGTATTGTGTGCCTAAAGGCCACGTTCATAAAGTGTAGTATGTTTTAAAAGTTGACGGTTTATCCCGTACCTTTAAACGCTATATACAGTTCCCACAGTATGGGAACTTTGTCCATTTTAAGGTGGGATAGGGTGTGGTGGGCAAACACCGAATCCAGCAGTAGGTGTGGAAAACGGTCCCATCTGTGTAGAGTTACCAACAATCCCTATGTTTATTATGCTGAAACTCAAGCCTGTTTGGAGTGTGGCTTTCTCTGAATTAGAGCCTACAGGATCTCTGTTATAATTGGCCGATCTGCTTTCCTTTTCCACTGTTTAGATCTCCACACTGAAGGATGAGCTCAGAATCTGTGGTGCGAGTCTGCCATGATGCTATGAAAGTTATAAAAATAGACCTTACAGAAATCCGTCTTCATATAACTGTTATTTGATAGAAAAAGTCAGTGTTATTAGAATAGACATTTACAAACTATTTCTCTCAGACACATTGAAACTGAGCTTTTCAGCTGACATCACCTAGGTCATTCTGTGCTCGTCCCACCCTACATTTTTCATTAAATATTTACTACAACATTTAATGTAGACTGAAATCTGTAGTATGTGCATATCTTAGCTATATGTTTGTCCTGTTTCTTTTTTAAACCCCCCTTTTTTTTTACGAGGCTTCAGTAGGAGAAACAAACCCATCTGGCTTTGTTTAGCTAAAAAATGAAAGAAATTAAGCATTGTTGAATATTTTAAACCGCTAGAGCCTTTTAGGCCAATCTCTGGACCGTTTTATTTAGCTTCTCATGCTTTTGACTGATTATTAAATCACACTGCAGAAAAGTTGAAAAAAATGTAAGCAAAATTGAATTAATTGAATTCATTGAAATGCACTGAAATGAAAATTCAGAGCCGAAACGGAAAATTCTGGATGCACTTGGCCGAAAATGCTTTGTAATAATTATTTATTATTTTATTAAATAATATAAAGTAATTTTGTAAGACTTTTTAATTTAACTCAACAATTTTAATTATACTGAATTAAAAAAAAAAAAACACAAGCCAATGAAATAACCACACTTTTATTGAAAGTAATAAAAAAAATTGGACAGAAAATAAATTAATATTAAATATGAATATATTATATTTATTCAGTATTATCAGAGCATGTGAGCAGAGCATAGCGGGGAGCAGATCAGTGAATGAGAGGGTAGCATCGTTTTACATGTGTTGCCCAGTACAGCTGTACTACACCGTTACAGCACAGTAGCGCTATTGCAAACAGGAACAAGTATACTACATTTCCTGGCAGCGCGTTATTTGAGCGGACTTTGCTTTTCCGGTGAGCATGAGCGGAACGACAACAGTAATACTTGTTACATTTAAATATTCAAAAAATTATATTTATTTCTATAATTATTACTAAACAACAGCTGCAACAGTATAGTAATTTAGTATGCAGTATACAAACGTAGTGCACAGTTTTCCGTACATAGTAAGCTAGTGTTCCATTTCAAGAACTTTTGACAGCCTCATACTTTTTTTCTCATTGTCCAGTGTCACTCATCCACGTTTTTATTGTGTCTGACTTGTTCTTGGTTTCCACTTCTTGTTAATTTGAGCGTCACTGGGAAGGTTGTTGGCTTAAGTCCCACAGGGCATCTCGCAGAGTAACCCAGCATTTAGCTTCTTTAATATCCTTGTGCTCTCAGGGCTGTTGGCGAGCTGCTTCATGCTCCTAGGGCAAGCTAATAACAAGCTCTTTGAAGAATAGAACCGCAATAGTAATTTCAGTCAGGCCAAGGGTGACAGATGTCTTGAAAGGGCCATTGTCATCTACAAAGAGCACTAGATTGAAGTACGGTTTAGATGCACATGGTCTAGCCTCTCCTCACCTGTATCCCCGGCTACATTCTTTCAGCTTGACGCACTTTCCCTCGCTTTGGCTGATCCAGCAGTTAGCTACACCTGATATAGCCACTGGCCACAACATTTTGAAAAAAAAAAAAATGGTTCACCTGGAATAGTTGGAATGCTGTTTTCAAGGTGTACGAATCCAAATAAATCCCACTGCAACGCAACACAACACATCTTTTACCTTTTGGGCTCAAGTCCTGGATGGGACCGAAGCTTTGTAGCACGAGAGATCCTTGTTTGTCAAAGATGAGAGAGGTACGGACTCGTGCGACCTCAGGGATGAGTAGCGGTTTGTTGCATCCATATTCAAATTGGATCATAGATCGCAAACAGCTACCGTCCCACTGCTCCAGGAGAACATCACCTGATGTGCTCAAATAATCATGTTCATTGCTGGAAACGGGCAGAATGGTCAACTAGTTGTGCAAGAATGGGCTTTTTTGGTGCTGTTACTCTAATGATGCATCATCTCAGTGTCTTAGCCTGATGTGTCTAAACCTTCTCGCAGAATCTTTAAATTCACCTGCTTTTGTAGCAAATCCACTGCGTTCGTACAAAAATAGACACTTACTGTTGTGATGGAGGTGTGAACGATTAACTTGTTTTTTTTAGATTCTTCGCTTAAAAATTTGGCAGATTCTTATGCATCTGACTTTAAATATCATTTTTAAATTGTGAATCATTTTTTTGTGGTCAGTCAACTTAAAATGCTAAAAGTCTAATTTTAGTTAATTCGGTAAAATGGTAAAATAAATATACAGTAAATATTTTAAAATGTTGAAACGTTAAATTGCACAAATTAATGGAAACATATGGTTGAATGAATACAAATACTGTATTTAAAAATGTTTATTTATTATTATTTATTATGTCTTATGCATGTCCATTTGTTGATTTTGAAAACTTGTAGTTTTTGCACATCCATGTTTGCAACCCAGCCAGATGTTTCCTGAACCCCCATCAGCATCAGTGCGCACACCTGTGAAACAGGCACGTGGAGAAGCATGACGTCAGATCATGAAAGCACAGATCCTGAGGTGCACTTACAGCAGGGTTATGCACACACGCTCGGACTTGTGGATCTGCTTTGGAAGTCTTCATAGCCCCTGTCCTGAAGACATTGGCTACAACTACAGGAGCTGCTTTGGAAACGAATGTTGCCACTTTCATCCTTGTGAGTCACATGAGCTGCGACGCCAACGATCCGATGGATATCTCCATGGTTTCGCTGCTCATTCCATCTATTATCAATGGGTTTTTAATAGGCCTCAATGTGTATTTAATTAATGTGCTCCATGCTGCCTGGATTTATTTTCACAACCTTCAAGAGCACTAAGATCAAGTCGACAAGACCTTCAGATGGAGACAGGCTGCCATCATCTTTGTTTTCACATCTTTCATATCACAAACAAAACACATGGCTTCAAAAAAAAAAAAAAAAGCCACTTGGCCTGTATCTGATGACTCTGGTTGTGAGAAGTGTTCAAGACACACTGAAGTACATTCACGCTTTCTTTAGCTACGATTTCAGGCACGCTGAATATGGCCAGAAATCATTTGATGAATTGTAATGATGTGAGACCTTTGGCCAAATGATTTTTCCTAAAAGTTTTCTTGAGGAATAAGTGTTTGATGCTCTCCTTCAGGTCGTTTGGACCTTGCCCTGAATGGTTTTAAATATTGACATTAAGGACAAAAATGGAAATATGACAAGAAATATTTCAGGCCGATTGGATACAATGATTCCATGTGGGTATTGTAAATTTTGTAAAACAGTAAACTGTATTGTAAAACAATACAGTTTAGCAAAACATTCTCGCTATGGTTAGTTAGCACATACTAAGTCAGCTGTTGTTTAGTCTGGTAATGTGTATTTGTAACACTTGTGCTGCAAAAACTTTTCGTCGATGACGTTCTTTGAAAGAACGAATCATTCTTTTGAGTCAGATCTTTTCAGTGAACTTTTTG
Organism: Sinocyclocheilus anshuiensis; assembly: GCF_001515605.1. NCBI lineage: Eukaryota > Metazoa > Chordata > Actinopteri > Cypriniformes > Cyprinidae > Sinocyclocheilus > Sinocyclocheilus anshuiensis. The sequence continues at coordinate 185,467 of NW_015555837.1, forward strand.
AACAGTTTTACCAAATGAGTCTGAAAGATTTGTTCACTACACTGAAAAATATATATATATTTTTTTACATTTTACAAGAAAGTACTGTTTCAGTATTTATACTTGAAACTTTCACATTAATTCAATATGCTTCCTTTTTTTGGTAATTATTTGTGAAATTTACTAGCAGTTTCTGAGTGAAATTAAAGTAAATCCTACACCAATTTGTTTTTCAGTCCGAGTTCTCGAGGTAACAACTCAGTGACTCACTGAACCAGTAACTGACTCTTTCAGACATATTTAGCAACCTGTGGTATTGAGATATTAATGATATTTTCATAATATTGTATGAATGATATAAGAAACCAAGCTGATATTCAGTGTTTGGGGAGTAATTTTGAGATTTGGCTTATATCAGCTAAAATGTTAAATTTAAAATTATTAGAAATTACATAATTATTTGTAAACGATGCAACTGTCACAACTACGCTGTATTAAATGCATGAAAACGAAGAAGGTTTATAAAGTCTTTAATCCAACACACACGGTAATCCAAGACAAAGGGTAGCATAAACCAGACGTTGACAAGACCGGACCAATTGGAACTGAACTCACAGGAACTTAAATACACAGACCAAACAAGGATAATTAACTACACACACCTGAACAGAATGACACAATTAACTCAATGAAGGGGAACGTGCATGAAGAAAACAAAGTCCAAACTGAATGACATGAGACAGCAACACCTTTTTCAGTCAAGATCAAAATCAATTATATTTGCAGTGCAAATATTGGGAATGCAAATTATATTTAGGCTCTAAATTATGAAAACATTGAAGTACTATAAACACCCTTATTAATATTAATTAAAAATAATATTCAATTTTAATTAATATTAATTTAAAAAATCATAATAAATGATAACATTTTCCTACATGTGGCATTTTTGATAAGTTGAACATGTAATATCCCATACCAGGATATCAGGAAACATGTGGTGACATCAAAGAGCCACTGAATCAGTTCATTTGAAACAAACTGTTCAAAAGGACCAATTAGCAGAAATGAATCAGACTTCCCATTACTATTTTTGAATCTAAATCACGGAGCACAGTCTGCCAATGCAGAACCATTTTAAACACCCATCTGTTGTCCAGAACTATATCTCGTTCCTTCTTTCTCTTTGTTTTCTGTATGAATTGGCAGTCATCTTTACTAGGGTTGGGTACCAAAACCCGGTACCAATATGGCACCGGTACCTATGTAACCGGTATGTACTAGAACCGAATCCGAACGCAGATTTCGGTGCCATGCCTGAGCGATCGATAGAAATATTTGTCCTCTGGTTCTCCGAAACGGACGTAAGAAGTATCATCACTGGCACCGCACATGAAAAATAATTTCCCAACTGAGAAAATGCACGTGAACTCAAGTCGGAAAGCTCTAATAATACAAATCCAACACATCTTTGTAGTAACGCGAGTGTCCATGTTGTTTTCACATTCCGACTTAAAAGCAC
>NW_015555837.1:186992-190735 GCF_001515605.1 Sinocyclocheilus anshuiensis
GTGCCACAAACTGATCACCTCCATGCCACGCCGAATTGAGGCAGTAATTAAAGCAAAAGGAGCCCCTACCAAGTATTGAGTACATGTACAGTAAATGAACATACTTTCCAGAAGGCCAACAATTCACTAAAAATGTTTTTATTTTTATTATGAATTATTCTAATTTGTTGAGATAGTGAATTGGTGGATTTTTGTTAAATGTGAGCCAAAATCATCACAATTAAAAGAACCAAAGACTTAAACTACTTCAGTCTGTGTGCACTGAATTTATTTAATACATGAGTTTCACAATTTGAGTTGAATTACTGAAATAAATGAACTTTTCCACGACTTTCTAATTTATTGAGATGCACCTGTATACTGTTAGGTGAAGGCCCCCTACTGTCCTTTTTTTGGAAATCTAAAGTATGGTCATCCTATTATAAATATACTTAATTATTATGAAAATACCAGAGATGGCTTAAATAACACAGATAAACTATATTGTCGCAGTCGAGTGTTTATTGTCTGTGTTTTATCATTCAAAACGTTTATATGTTCTGGTTACTCAGTTACAGCTATAATAGCAATGCCTTTGTCCATATAAGGGATTTCCTGGAGGGTCATGAGATCTCTACTTCTGTGACTGGATATGTGGATTTTCTGTGCGAGGGCGCCCTCTGGCGTCCAGTATGAATGAAACGGACATCATGTGTTTATAGTGCTAATGGACAATTCATCATTTTTTTGGGAATTTTTATTTATTTATTTTTTTAATAAGTATCGGTTTAGGCACCGAAACCGTTTAAACAGACATCATGTGTTTATAGTGCTAATGGCCAATCCATCATTTTTTGGGGGAATTTTTATTTATTTATTTATTTTTTAATAAGTATCGGTTCAGGCACCGTTTAGGCACTGGAACCATTTTAAAAGTATCGATTTGGCACCGGTATCGAAAAAAAAAAAAAACGATACCCAACCCTAATCTTTACGTTATGTGATTTTTTGACCACGGCCAAATTCTTTTTAACACAACAGATTTCTAAGCACAGCCAAGTTCTTTTCAGAACAATGGATTTATATATTGCCCAAGCTCTATTTAAGCGAAATGGCCTATGTAGGCACGCAAAGCAGCTGTGTACCGAAGACATGCAAATGGATTTAGGGTTTTTAGCACCTCTGTTGATTTCAGCTTTTTCACAGTGAGCTTCAAGAGTGAATGTTCAGTGGAGTATTGTGCTTGGATATAAGGTGAGAATTGAGCTCCATTGAAGTTACGTACTTGTGTGAGCACACACTGACTAACTGTCTGCTTAAAATGAGTCCGGTCCCCAGGGTGTAAAAGACTGGCATAGGGTTGATGGCCTGGTGTGCCGTGTTATTTCCTCAAAGCATTAATAGCATTCATGGCGAACCAGCGGATCACAGTGTGACTGCGTCTGGGCTGCATCTTCAGCAGAATCACCTAGACTTACTCAACACTCTTGTCTGTGGCACAGATTGTTCTCTCGTTAAGTTTCAGTTTCAATTTACCTTATAACACTGGTCTAAATCAGTCATGAATATAAAAGCAGTCATGATGTGCTATTGCCTTACTGTGTAAATTAAATCTTATTTAATATTATATAATATATAATTAAAAAAAATAGTTGTGCTTTCAGCAGTCGTGGATCATAGCATACGCTCATATTTTCTTCAGAATATATACATATCTATTATTATTATCATTATCATTATTATTATTATTATTATTATTATTATTATTATGGCTGTGTACATATTTATTTGTAATAGTATGTTATGAGGTTTAGGCAAGAAGAAATGTATAAATAGCATTTATTATTTTCTTAGGGTTATGGATATGTATGTCTCTGAGTGTTAGATGGTGAAAGTAGAACACAGCCACTCATTTATTTCAGTAAAGTGTTCAACATGGCCCCCACCAAAATTCCAAAACGTCTCCTGATGTAATTCATCTTGGCGCCAAGTTTTCAGTCCATACCTGCTAAGAGAGCACTGCTGTCAAACCAGGACTTAACTTAAACCCTTATGTTTGAATATATGTGGGAAAGTCATCATTAAAGTATACAGGAGCGGTGTGCCTTCCTGAAATAGTTTGCTGTCATGTTATGATCGATTGCCTGCCATCTGCAACATCTTAGTGTCAACGTTAGGTGTCTTTGGTGACATAAGTGTCTGTGGGACTGTTTGAGTGATAGAGGGTTTGGAGTGAACGTTCATGTAAGCAATACATCCTTAAAGCTTTTAAAGGTTTATTAGCAGAGAACTGATATGCATCTGAAGTTGAATCTGACCATGACCAGGAATGCTGCTACCTAAGTCTTTAAAAAGACAGCAAGGAAAAAAGATGCAAAAAGTGAAGCAAAGAAAGAGATATAGGAATGTTCACATTGGCATACTGCTATACTATTTCACATGGCATGGACTCCACAAGACCTCTGAACGTGTCCTATGGCATCTGCACCAAGAAGCAGCAGAACCTTTAAGTACTGCAAGTTGCAAGGTGGATCCTCCATGGATTGGATTTGTTGGTCCAGCACATCTCATAGATGCTCAGTTGGATTGAGATCTTGGGAATTTGGAGGCTAAGGCAACACCTTGAACTCTGTCATGTTCCTCAAACCATTCCTGAACAATTTCTGCACTGTGGCAGGTGCATTATCCTGCCGAAAGAGGCCACTATCATCAGGGAACACTACTGCCATGACCGGGTGTTTGTAGTCTGCAACAATCTTTAGGTAGGTGGTATGTGTCAAAGTAACATCCACATGAATGCAGCCTGCAGAACCCAGGGTTTCCCAGCAGAACATTGCCTAGAGCACAACACTGCCTCCAACGGCCTGCCTGCTTCCCATAGTGCATACTGCTGGCATCTGTTCCCCAGGTAAACAACGCACACACACACCCAGCCACCCACCCACCCACTTGATCTAAAAAAAGTGATTCATCAGACCAGGCAACCTTCTTCCATTGGTCCAGTTCTGATGCTCATGTGCCTATTGTAGCTACTTTCGGCAGTGGACAGGGGTCATTATTGGCACTCTGACAGGTCTGTGGCTATGCAGCCCCATAAGCAGCAAACTGCAGTACACTGCGTGTTCTGACACCTTTCTGTCATTGCCAGCATGTAGTTTTTCTGCAAGCTGAGCTATAGTAGCTTTCCTGTGTGATCGGGCCAGCCTTCATGGATCAGATTTGTTGGTCCAGCACAGGGGTGCCCAAACTCGGTCCTGGAGGGCCGGTGTCCTGCAGAGTTTAGCTCCAGCTTGCCTCAACACACCTGCTTGGAAGTTTCTAGTATGCCTAGTAAGACCTTGATTAGCTGCTTCAGGTGTGTTTGATTAGGGTTGGAGCTAAACTCTGCAGGACACCGGCCCTCCAGGACCGAGTGTGGGCACCCCTGGTCCAGCACATCCCATAGATCAGGGGTGTCCAACTCAGTTCCTGAAGGACCAGTGTCCTGCTGAGTTTAGCTCCAACCCTAATTAAACACACCTGAACCAGCCAATCAAGGTCTTCAGGATTGCTAGAAATGTTCAGGCAGGTGTTTTGGAGCTAGTTGAAGTTGCACTCTGCAGAACAGTGGCTCTCCAGGAGTGGAGTTTGAAACATGTGCCTTAGGTGCCCAATCGGATTGAGATCTGGGGAATTTGGAGGCCGAGGCAAACCTAGAACCCCTTTTGTCATGTTCCTCAAACCATTCCAGAACCATTTTTGCAGTGTGATAAGGAGCATTATCC
>NW_015555837.1:190795-195458 GCF_001515605.1 Sinocyclocheilus anshuiensis
CTGCTGAAAGAGGCCACTATCATCAGGGAACACTATTGCCATGAAGGGGTGTACACAATCTTTAGGTATGTGGTACTTGTCAAAGTAACATCTACATGAATGCCAAAACCAAAGCTGGTTTTAATGATGTGGCTCATCAGTGTTTGTTGTGCAATATCTAGTATCCCATTGTGATCATAGTAAATGAGAATGGGTTGCAGACTGGTGCTCAGTAGAGAGTGACACAGCGTAGGCTGTACTGCTTGTAAATCCAAATTGAAATTATAAAGTTTCACTTCTGTTTCAGACATGTCACATGAGCCATTGTATCTTTAGCCAAACTACTGCCACAAATGATCTGGCACCGGAGAGAAGTGGCATATGGGTGGTAACTTCCCGTTAGTGTGGCAAGCTTTCACCATATCAATGAGATCTGACTGTTTCTCATTAATCACGTATTTATTTGAGATGCATATGCTATATTTTGTATCCAAAAACATGGCAGAGACACAGAGCACTAAAATAACACACTTTGTTCTTTTTATTCCCTAACTCTTCACATAGAGCCAGAGTTTATCACCCTTCCGTGGGAAGGAATTGTTTCCTTGGTCTCTCCATCTGGCTCCACCAGAAATCATTTTTTCCAGCCTCATGTAGTCTTTTTTTTTTTTTGTTTGTTTTTTTGTCCCCCTATATGTGATAAGTTATTGTGGGTCTGTATGATTTTAAGTTGGTTTAATATGAAACAAGGACAGTGGGACCCCTTTAAAAACGTTGTAAAATGACACCAGCTGCACAGTGGTCAGGGGCACAGCTGGTTATTTTTTTCAAAACTCTGTATTAACAATACAGCTGGAAAATCATGACAGATCTTTTGACAAATTTCTATAGGTCATAAGTGTCTTATTTTTTGTTCTCTTGCCAAAGTGTGCAGAAGCACATGCTATTGAACAAACTTTGATGGACTGTGGTTGAGTCTGAACAATAAGAGAGTCTCTAGGGTGAGCCAATGTGAAATAATTAAACCTGAAAGTGTTTCTTTCCTAGTTACATGGCCACTGGGTGCCAGTGCATTTAAAGTAGCATTTAAACTCAAAACATTACCATAGCAACTGTTGCCATCCACAATTTTTTTTAAAATGCAATTTTACAGCAGTTATTCAAAAAGCGATGTATTTCATGTTCTTGGTAAATATTTGGCTTACATTGGAAATAAATTGTTGGAAATGCACTACAATATCACATTTTGAAGTAAATGGGTTGTGAATTATTTTTTTTTTATTTGTATTTTTTCCAAAATATGTCTTAATATTTAACAGTTGTAACTTTATTTCTTACAATTGAGGCTATTACGGTTTGTTTTAATTTTTCACAGTTGCAACGGTTTCTGGAAATAAGACTTAATATCTCAGAACTGTGACTTTCTCGCAATGTGATTTAATATTTCACAATTGCAACTTTGTTACAATTGCGACTATTTCTTGCAGTGTGACTTATTTTACAATTGCGTCTTTCTGGCAATGTGACTCCATATGTCTGAATTGTGACTATTTCTCAAAATGTGACTTCTCACAACAGTAACTTTTTTTTTTTTTCCCTCAGTTCTGACACTTTCTTGCAATTGCGACTATATCATGCAATCTCATGGTTGCAGCTACTGTATTTCTCACAATTGTGACCGTTATTGTGACTTTATTTACACATTTGCAAATACTTCCCACAATTGTATTTCTTGTAATTGCGACAATATCTCAGAATTGTCATAGCAACATTACTGTCTCACATTTGCAATTATTTCTCTCAATTGCAAATATATCCCGTAATTGCAATTTTATTTGCAATTATGATTATATGCAATCTCACAGTTGCGACTACTTGTAACATTAGAGTCCACTGTAGGCGAGTTGTGATGAAACCCAAGTGCAGTTTATTGATATCCAGAAGTGTACAGACTTGACTTGATCATACTTGGCTTGACAAAGAAACATGAAATGAACTAGAACTTGAACTCACCAACAGCATTTACCGGAAACAAAGCTAGACAGTGGACAATGGCAACATGAGGGCTATATAAATCAAACAAAGGGGTCACATGACACAATCCAACCAATGAGAACAAGACACATGACGCACAGAACAAAGGAACCAATAGCAGGATCACACGAGGGCAAGCGAAACACATGACATGACAGGAACCATGACTATGGAGGAAAAAAAACTAAAGACATGAAAACGAACATAAACCAACATTATACTACGTTTCTCATAATTGTGTGACGATCCTGCATTTGCAATCGTCTCACAATTGTGAATATTTTTCAGTTGTATGAAAAATTCCCGTTGTAATCCCTTTCTCATATTTGCAACTTTATTTTTTTTTTACTTTCTCATAATTACCTGTGGTATATTTAACTTTGAGCTTCCATATTTCACAAAATAGTTGAATGAAGGTAGCTTTAGAGTTTCACAGTCTCAAAATAAAGATATCCGTATGCTGTGTATCAACTTTTGTTTCTGTAAATCATTCCATGCCTTTGAGTGTCTTTCTCATTCCACTGTATCTACACAAATAGAAATATTAAGTTTGGCTGTCAGCTAAAATATTAATGGTGAAGCACAGGTGTTCTTCCAAGACTACCCCACTTCACTGGAACTTCACTATCCAGGGTCCTGATAAGGTTTTTTTCCTGTCAATAGTGGGATGGGCTCTGGACTCTGCTCAGGAACAGTGGATAAAAAGAGTGTCTTTCTCATTCCACTGTATCTACACAAATAGAAATATTAAGTTTGGCTGTCAGCTAAAATATTAATGGTGAAGCACAGGTGTTCTTCCAAGACTACCCCACTTCACTGGAACTTCACTATCCAGGGTCCTGATAAGGTTTTTTTCCTGTCAATAGTGGGATGGGCTCTGGACTCTGCTCAGGAACAGTGGATAAAAAGAGTGTCTTTCTCATTCCACTGTATCTACACAAATAGAAATATTAAGTTTGGCTGTCAGCTAAAATATTAATGGTGAAGCACAGGTGTTCTTCCAAGACTACCCCACTTCACTGGAACTTCACTATCCAGGGTCCTGATAAGGTTTTTTTCCTGTCAATAGTGGGATGGGCTCTGGACTCTGCTCAGGAACAGTGGATAAAAAGAGGTTGTTTTTGTTACCTTTGGCTGATGTAGAGAACGGAGCCGGAATCCTGTCCTATTCTCGATTTCTCCCCCTTTCCTTTCCTGTATCTTCAGGTCCCCAGTAGTTCACAGTAAAAATAAAACTGCACTAAGCCTGGCACTGTGCTCAAGCAGTAGTTAAAGCTGATGGATCGCTGCTGGCTTGGTGCCTGGAGCACGGCTTTATGGGTCTTAGGGGATCTTGGGAACCCCAAGATGTGGAGCTTGGCGCTAGGTACGGATGCAGGAGAGAGTAGGGAGGGTGTTGTGGTTGGGTGGACCTGAGGTGTGCGCTTTTATGAACACACAGTTCCTGGCATGAATGCTTTTTCACATGTTTGTCAAGCTATGCAGCAGTGTGTACTAAGAAGAAAGGGGTTCTTCTAGCTTTACTGTATATGTAAGTATATTAGTTGTGATTTGATTATATGATTAGTTTATTTATTTATTTATTTATTTTGACCATCACTTGAGCATGATGCATCTACCATCTGGAATGCATTGTTTTGTTTTAACGCGCTGATAATCATCATAAACGGATCACATTTACATTTGTTGTAATGTTAAACATTAAGAAACTGTCCGTTGAATGTTCTAAATTGGCAACGTATGTGTGCTTTCACGGATGTCTTTCATACTCTCAATGGGTAAATTTCACAAAACCTCAAGATCATGTTTGGGTGGTATTTCAGAAAAAAATCAAAAGGGAGAAATCTTTAATATAAGAAATTATATTGTTTTAAGAATTTTTTTTTTTTTTTTTTAAATTTGCTTTAAGGAAATATTTTTTGCATTGTAATGACATTTTTAGGGTGTACTCACAGTAGGCGTTTTGAACCGTGCCGGAGTGCGTTTGACTAGTGTGAGCGTTCCGTGCCGTGCTCGGGTGAGGTTCGTTTAGCCATCCCTGGCCCGGTTGGAAGAGGTGGGCCAGGGCACTGTTCGGTTGGGCTTGGGCTTGGGCGTGGTACACATGCAGTGTGAGCGCTAACCGTGCCAGAGCACGGAACAGATACTGTTTTGTGTGCTACTGTCATTACGACCGCGAACATATTTTACTACAACTACACTACACTTTTCAATTCATTTAATTCAATCAAATACATTTAGGTTTATAATGGCTCTGGTTATCACCTTATTGATAAACAGGAAATGTAGTTTGCGAGTTAAGTGGCAAATTATTTAATTAACGTCAGCTGCCTCTGTAATAATTGTGATGCATACAAGTGAAAATCAATGCACAACATAAATGATAAATTAATTATTAATTATTCGGAACAATATTAGCGAAAGTGGTTTTCTCCGGTATCTTGACGTAAGCGTGCTCCGGCCTGGAAAGTTTAGTGCAAGTGTGAGTGCAGGCCAGTGGGGGAGTGGGGAGGGGGGAAAATCACGCTCTGTTCAAAGCAACCGTGCCTAGCATGAGTACACCCTTAAACACATTTCTGTGGAAGCTTGTTTAATCCACAGGATGGATGGATAGATTTTTTTTTTTTTTTTTTTTTTCCCAGAGAAAAAA
>NW_015555837.1:195513-197792 GCF_001515605.1 Sinocyclocheilus anshuiensis
AAACAAGCTTACATAGAAATGTGCTTAAATGTCATTTAAAAACATCGAAAATGTTCTACAAACGTGCTTTATTTTCTTAAAGCAAAATATGATTTTTATTTCTTCTGATTTTGTGGCACAATATGACAACCCTCACACACTCCAAAACACACACACACAAATTTAAATGGCGAGATTTAAATTCTGTGGGGAAAAAAAAAATTTGAACCATTTGTCGTACTGTATTAATACTACCATTGCATTGTAGTATTTGTTTTATAATGAGAACCTAATGAGAATCATTAAGAATATCATTACAAAATGTATCTTAATTACCTTACTTTAAAAATTAGCTTAATTATCATGAAAACCATGTCGGTGCACCTTATGACGTATTCTGTAAGATTAACCCATAAATACCATACATTAGACGTACTACTGTATGACCTATTCTATCACCTATTCTGCAGTGGAAAGCAAGAGCATTAGCACTGAGAGGTTATGGTGGGATTATCGGAGAGGTTACGGGGTCAGAGAGGGAGGGTCAGCCGAGGTGGGGTGCTGGAATCCAGGGTAAATCAGGTCTGTCACTTGGCCCCTTTACCCACGGACAGGTGAGCGACGTGGAACAATGAGGACTTTGTGAGAGAGCAGGACAGGTGCACTGTTCACCCTCACAGAACCTCACGCTACACGGCAGCGCTCTTGCCTCCATGTCTCTCGTTTGCTTTATCTCATCTTGTCTCAGGCCTCATTTAACATAACTCTCAGAGTTTCTCAATGTACCATAGTTCCAAACTTAACCACAGTGTGCTATTTGCAGTAGAGCCATATTCAACAGTAAAACCAAGGTTAGATCAGTGTAAATACATTGTTTAAATTATGAAATGTTAAAATTGTGAAATATGGTAAAAATGTCACAATACAACATACAGTATGGAGCATGCATTTGAGCAAAAGCAACAATAAAACTGAATAGAAATGACTACAGAATTCAAAAACATCAGACTCCAGAAATGTTGTAGTATTTTTCTTGTTTAACATTTTCAGTGAACATCTGAAACACAAATAACCCTAAATGCCAACATTTTATAATAACCATGTCAGTCATTAACATTATCTAATGCTTAACAGATCAGTAGTTTATGAGTATTCAAATGTGAATATGTAGTGTATGCAGTGTTCATTTTGACAGGCATTTTTGATTTAGTCTTTGAGACGAAAATGCTTAATAGTCTTAGTCACATTTTAGTCATTTGAGTCTTTCATAGTTTGTCTAGTTTTAGTCGACGAAAAGTCATTGCATTTTTGTCATTACTTTTAGTCAAGCTGCAGTTACCAACATTTATTTTGGTAGCTATTTTATATGTAGTCTTAAAACAAAAATAGTCATTTAATCTTCTCTTTAGACCAAATCAATTGAGTTTGAGAAATTTGAATCAAGGATTGAATTTGGAAAAACTTGAATAAATGATGACGATTTACATTTTTTTTGGTGAATTATCCCTTTAACAGTAGTGAAAAGGGGGCAACTTTATAAAAATTATAGTTGTTCATGTATAATATATTTAAAATATAATTTATAATTTTTGAAAAAGAAGCCGAATAAGATGAGACCAATATGAAAGCGACCAAATTATTATTCTTTTTTTTTTTTTTTTATTGCAGAGAAAGGAAACATACAAACATCACATAATATCAACCACAAAAATAAAATGGAAACAAATCACAAAAATAATAAAATACAGATAAGAGGGCCATCATCTAAACCTGATTACATGAAGAGATCAACGTTCACTTAATCCATAACTGTATTTACGTGAGATACTCTACACGAAAGACATTTGGACTGCTGTGTGTGTATTTGAGCGCTGTGAACTGATCGCGCGCTGTATATGAGAACTGAAGAAGTGGAGCGTGCGCGAGAGAGAGCACTTCTATTAGCGCTATCCCGCCTTCAGTAACTTTAAGTTAATCGACAACGAATTGTGACTCCCGAGAAAAACGGGATGTCTGGTCACCTTATCCCTTATGCCGAGTTCACACTGCACGATTTTAGCCCGATTTTTCACTCGCCGACAGGTTTTGCGAAATCTGGGGAGTTATAGACCAGAATATCACTATTTTAATAGATATATATGAACAATTATATCATACAGAAACCAGCACAAAGATTTGCTTGACCAGCCACAACATCAGCATAACAGTTACTGCAAAATTATTTACCTCCAACTCTCTTTGCAGAACACCCAATCCCTGTTCCCTGCATCTCCCTCCTGCATAATCTGTTTTTCTTTTTC
>NW_015555837.1:199395-200234 GCF_001515605.1 Sinocyclocheilus anshuiensis
TTTTTGCACCCTCAGATTCCAGATTTTCAAATAGTTGTATCTCGGCCAAATATTGTCCTATCCTAACAAACCATTCATCAATGGAAAGATTATTTATTCAGCTTTGAGATGTATACATCTCAATTTTGAAAAATTGACCCTTATGACTTGTTTTGTGGTCCAGGGTCACATATAATATGTTGCTTAAAGTTAATGAAATTATAGTCTGTTTTACCTCATGATTATTAATTGTTATGAGAAGTTTGTTCACTAAGATGGACTAATAATTGAAATGCCCGAAGGGTAGATGCTTAATGAACTACTAAATCCTACTATGATGAAGTGTTGCTTATGAATATTTACCAGGTTAAGGCCTGTTCACTAATAGACAAATATTTGGTATATTTTAAATGGAGTGAACGGCTGTTAATTGGTCTGTTCAGGCCAACGCAAACATTGTGCTGTGCTGAAAATCCTGCACCTAATTTGCTTGTAAATCTCTCGTTATGTTTTATTATAACCAAATTTTGGATACAATCGTTTTGTTTTTGTCAACTTGTGCTCTTTTAATTAGCACAGGATTGATCATAGGCCTTACACACTACAGTTTTTGAGTGGAAAAAAAAAAAAAACATTCTTTGTGGATAATTTTGATGTTCATTCAAAAACTGAGGTGCATAAGATCAAATCAGTAAGGCCTACGATCAATCAGTTCCAAAAAGTAATATGAAACCTATGCTAATTGAAAGAAAAGAAGTTGATAAAATGAATAAATCTCATAAGCAATTTTTGGAGGCCAGTCATTTTTTATCAGGAACACTAGAAATGTAACAAGGTGGAAAGAAAAACCCAAAAAAGTA
>NW_015555837.1:200325-207380 GCF_001515605.1 Sinocyclocheilus anshuiensis
AGGGGAAAAAAAAAACCCAAAAAAAAAAAAAAAAAAAAAAAAAAAAAGATCATGAGATGGAGATTAAGTTAGTATAACAATAACAAGCAAAAGTATAACAATAACAAGCAAAAAAATAATTTCTGGATGAAAATGATTAGAACACAACATGAATCTTACAACATGAGGCTTTTATAATTATCTTTTACTTTGCACTACAAAGAAAACTGGCCAACCAATAAGATTTATGCTTTTGGCCACATGCCCAGAGACACTGCTGTTGCATAAATGTACAAACTTGGTGGCACTTGTAAGCAGACTAATTTGCTAAGCAACAGTGAATAGCAAAGGATCCTGGTTGTCTTGTCCTTGTACTCTTGTATTTGGCTATGTTTGATAAACACCATTGCCAAAAAAAAAAAGTTAATGCCTTTTTAAAAAAAATGCCTTTCTTCTCCGTGACAAGCAGGTGTCAGTAAGTTGCGTGGAACTTTACACACTGCTGCCTTCGTGAATCTATGTATTTTTGAGTTTTTAATAAGCGCCACCTAGTGTCAACGAGTCAATTTGCATTTTAATTTAGCCCATCTAGTGTTTTTTTGTTTTTTTTTTTCCAATAAACAGACAAATCGGATGTGAAAAGACCAAATTTTGGTGCCATACATTTGTTTACGCAAACAGGCTTTTACTTGACTAAAGGTTTGCAGGAGATTACCAAACAACGTCTGCAAAACTTTATTTATATTTGCATTAATTTCAGATTGGATCAGCTCGAATTACAATAATTCTTCTGCTTTGATCAGGAGCTAGGTTTCCACATTTGCAGTTGTAAATGGAGTGATGTGCTTTTTAATCTGAACCTCTGGCCACCCTTTATGATTTATGACAAATTGGCTTGATTATGCTGCTGGATTTGTTACCGTAAACGTTCACTAGTACTCGCATGGTACTATGTTTCTGTTCTTTCCTTTGCAGTAAGGCAGTTGACATCTGTGTCCTTGAGTCGTGTGTATATTTCCTGTACAGTAATCACGGTGCTGTAGATGATCAGGCTATATGAGATGTGTAATTAGTTGGTTATGTCATGGGGTGGCTGCCTAGCATATGCTACGTTGTTTTTGAGTTATTGCTTTTGAAAGGTATGCAGAGCAGCCTCAAAATGAGGGGAAACATCTCAAATTACTGGAGAAGTGCTCTGGCTTAAGGACAGAAACCAGTATGGTTTCTTTTTCCGTGGTGGCACAAGGTCGTTTGCGCATTTCCAGTGGCAAAAATTATTGTGGGTAGAATGGTGTAGTTGTCACAAAACATTTGAGATATATATATATATATAGTATCTCCAAATATTTATTTATGGCTTAAAAAGGTCATTTTTTTTCTTTCTTTTTATATCTAAAAATCCTTTTTTTTTCTTTTTTTTTTTCTTCCTTTTTCTTACATTTCTTGTGTGTGTATAGATATCTCAGTATCTCACAGAAGTGAGTACACCCCTCACTTTTTTGTAAATATTTTATTATATTTTTTCATGTGACAACACTGAAGAAATGACACTTTGCTACAATGTAAAGTAGTGAGTGTACAGCTTGTATAACAGTGTAAATTTGCTGTCCCCTCAAAATAACTCAACCCACAGTATGTCCTTTTTTCAGGAAATTCAAACAATAAATGCCGTCTTAGCGCTCTTTGATATGGCGACAGATCGCTGTATTCAAGTTCAAATGGGTCAAACAGTTGAAACGGCAGCACGGAGCGCGAGTGAGTGCGATCACCATCTCATGCCTCATGTAATCGCTCAATCAGTGTTTCAACTGTGGAAAGACAGCAATAAAATGGCTTGTAAACAAAATATTAGACTATAAATTCATTTTACTTTGCCTGTTATGTCTTAATTATTTAATGTTTAAATAAATCTGTTTTGGAATGAGTTATGAACAACAAATATAATTTTTATAATTTAGAAGTTAATTTAAAAACTGCATTGTGCAATTTACATATTTGCATAGTTTTTTTTTTTTTTTAAGTTGAGTGTTGCTTGTTATTTATAAATAAATAGTAATTAAGTTTAAGGCTTTTTAAATGTAAAAATTTAAATTTTGGGCTCTGTTGTTAACCGTCACCTTATTGTTTACCTAATGTAAAAGGGCTCACTGTAGTTTAGAGCATAAGCTGCTGTACCGAACCATGACATCAAAACCGAGGTACGTACCGAACCGTCATGTTCGTGTACCGCTACACCCCTTATTTATTTATATATATATATATATATAAAATGTGTGTAAATGCACCAATATAACAATGCATAGTTATAAACGGCAATATTTACAATACCTATTTATTAGGTATACAATAACTTATATTTTAACTAAGTATTTTAATATGTGACCATTGCCTTGCACTGACTTCCATGAACATTTCAGAGTGATTACACAAATTTAATCTGTTTTTAATTCATTGACCGTTTGAACTGGATTAAGTGGTTGCACAAATCCTAATTTACAACCTATTTAAATAATAACATGATTAATAGAGTGCTGCAGGATGACACATTTTTGTAGGCCAAAACCTGGAAACCAGTTGGCAATTTAGGACTTCTGGTTCCATTACCCTGAAGTCAATGTTTTGTTGAATGGGTTTTTGGTTAAATGCCTCAAATAAGGTTTCTGGTTAACAACACAAGCTCAAGATATTGTCACATTTTATTCTACGACATGAAATATATCAGTAAAACCCCCTTGTGATTTTTTTTTTTTTAAAAGCTTTTACTTAAGTTAACAGGTATTCTCATCTACGCACTTCACTTTCACAGCCTCATTTGGTTCATAATCGTACTCTTGCAAACTATTTAAACTGGCTTTTGGCTTTTTGTCAAGGTTGGCCTTTAAAAATACGTCATCACTGCAGTGCTCTATTGTGTATAGAAGAAATGCTAATTTGAGCCTAGTAAGATGAGTCCAAGAGAAATGGGAAAAGATGCATATCAAACAGGAAGCCGTAGTGCCTGGGCATGTGTTGATAATCTTTCAGCAGTTTGCGGAGGCCACTGGTGCCTCGAGTTACGGTACCATTTGACTCTCCTTTCCTTCACAGCTGTATTGGAGCAAAGCCAGTTGTTCACGTTATAGGCTGGAGATATGCCAACTTCCTCCTGCTGCCAGTCACCTCACACACTGGCATCTGGCCATATAGATAGAGACCCGGTTAAAGCTTCACACCTACCCTGGCTTTCATCTCTTGGTCTTACCTTCTCATAGGCCTTCATGGAGAGATGAATTGGCTGTTAAATTTGACACCTTTTGAGCTTGGATGAAATTTAAGATGTAAATATTTATAGTGCTTGTTCTATACAATTAGCTTAATTTGAACGGCCCACTAACATGGCCCTTACAGGCCTTAGAAACTTTTCTTTTAGAAGTCAAAAAATCCCATGATTGTCTTCACAGACTATGAACTAGGAACTGTTTATGTAAATTATACAATAATGAACTCCCCTCAAAAGTGAATGGACAATAGTAAAAACATTTCGAAATTTCATCCCACTCCTTTTGTGGAAATCTGTAGATGCTGGAGTGATTCCCAAACCACAGCAGTGTGTGATTCCTATTCCCTGAGTCCCTATAGGAGTTTTCTTTTTCCAGAAAATGGGTTGTAACAATGACCACTACCGAATGGGCAGCACTCCAGAAAGAGTCCTTCCCTTGTTTATTGTACACACCTGCTCTTCTTTTCATTCTGTCGTATTTCAGAATATTACTGTATGTCTTCTGGCGTGTGTGATTTTTGTTATATCTTGTCTCTTTTGTGAGTTTCAGGATTTGGTAAGTGTTTACTATCCTTGTTCAGCACTGGGACCCTTTTCGAATCCGAGGCTTGTTTTGCCATAATTCCCTATAATAAGATTAGCTTCCTAATGCAACTGGAATGAAAATTCTGGACACACTTGGACAGTAAACGGAAACTGAAATTGTAATTTTTAAATGATAAAATAACAATAACAAAATAAGCTATTTTATAGCTATAAATAACAGAATAACAAATCTATTTTAAAATATGAAGAGTTCAGATGCATAAGCCCCTAATTGCAATCTGAAATTTGCATTTATATCAGGCTCCTATGTTTAGGTTCAGTAATTTTACTTTAATGGCAATGTATAGGTCCTTTTCTATGCCATTTATAGTGAAATAAATGAACATAAATAGAGGAGCCTGATAAAAATGCTAATTTTTAGATGAAAATTTCAGATGGCACTTAGAGGCTTTTGCATCTGAACTCTTCATATATTCCTTTTTCATATTTGCCATATTATATTTATAGAGGTATATTGCAATTTTAAATATACTTTAGAATAGCCTTTTGAATGGAATAGCAAAAAGAGATTTTTAAAGTATGTTTTATGTACATTTATGGTAATTTTACAATTATTGATTGTATAGTATAATGCTATAGCTAAAATCAAATAATAATAAAATCAAGTGTGTGTATATATACAGTATCTCTCAGAAGTGAGTACACCCCTCACATTTTTGTAAATATTATATATCTTTTCATGTGACAACACTGAAGAAATGACACTTTGCTACGATGTAATGTAGTGAGTGTACAGCTTGTATAACAGTGTAAATTTGCTGTCCCCTCAAAATAACTCAACAAAGCCATTCATGTCTAAACCGCTGGCCACAAAAGTGAGTACACTCCTAAGTGAAAATGTCCAAATTGGTTGCACTTCACACCATGCGCGGTAAGTGCTGGACGTCCTGTTGGCGAACGTGCCCGCTAGATTTCTGTGCGGTCGGAGCAGAAATGGCATAGCTTGTCCCTCTTGGACTTTTAAAGATGGTTCTGCACGCTCCCCTTGATTGCTGTTCAGCTAGAGTTCGTTTGCCGCAGACAAATGTGAAACGCTTTCCCCAATCCTATTTCCCCGGAACATTGGCACTGGATTTGGAAAGCCGCCATTAGAAAGATTGAAAACACAGTAATACTGTCAAAATTTGCATTGCTTTCATCACCAGTGCACCGAGATCAGGTTCATCTGTTTCATTAAAAACCACATATTATCGTGAGCTACATGTTTCCATGTATTGTCTAACAACACGCCAGCACTTTTCCTGTGTTGGGTGCAAGTAGCGGCATCGGGTTACCCCTTGTTCTGTATTGGTCATTTGTAATAGTGTTTAGATTTACTTCGGTGTAAATCTCTCACAGGTTCTCACATTAATTTTCCATCTGGAGAAACCATCAGCTCTCTTAATGCCGTTAAACTTCAATGTGGGGTGCTGCGTGTTCCCTGCTTTCTACTTCGAATCACAAAGAGGGGCAATGGAAATCTTTATAACCCATGACAAAAACTGCAAAGACTTTACTCTTCTCCTGTTGAAAAAAGTGGTTCCAGAATAAGGTTTAAGGTTGATTCTCAGGAAGCTCTTCTAAAGACAATCAGCAGACCCTGAAAAATCACGAAAGACATGGGAAGTCATGGCGCTTTATGTTCCAGAACTACTGCTGCTGGAAAAACGAACATGTAAATCTCCATATATTTATAAGGTCTCTACACTCTTCAAACCTTTAGAATTAGTGCTTGCGTCCATTTCCTGCTTTTGTCTTAAAAAGGTGTTTAAACCAATTACTGACTTTCATGTCGTTTCAATTTTCAAAACAGTTTGGGCAAAAAATGGGAGCAACTTTTGGAAACAATGACTTTTCCCATTCCCAAAAGTTTCTACCTCTTGTAATCCATACAACACTTGTAATTTAACCAAAGTCTTCAGAAGCCATATGATGACTTTGAATGATGAACAGTGTGAAATCTAAGTGTTTATTCACTTTCAAATCCCAAGTCAAATATAGCAAAACTGCTATAACATCAGAACTCATTGGTTCTTGTGTCGTGGCATTTAGTTGTGACACCAATGAGGCTTGATGTTATTGGTGTGTCATCATTTTGGTTTTGGGCTTTGTATTGATTGGTAATTTGATTTGAAAATTAATAACTTCTGCTTTTTTCATTGTACAAAATGATCATATTGTGTCTGAAAACTTGCATTAAACCACTGGAGTTTGGATTACTGTTACGCTATATCCTTTTTGGAGCTTGAAACTTTTGGATCCCATTGATTTTCAGTGTATGAAAAAAAGCTTTGTCTTCTGCACACAAAAAAGACATACAAGTTTGGAACGATATGAAGGTGAGTAAATAATGACAGAATTTTCATTTTTGATTGATCTATCGCTTTAAATGGACTAAACAAGGATTCTGTTCCATTCATGATTAATAATTTGCCCCCTTTCCACCGCCATGGTACCAGAGGCAGTGCCCAGTCTGGCCACATTCCAGATGTTTCACTGAAGACAAGGCTGGAAAAATTTGGTTCCAAGTTGGACCCTTAAACCAGCTGGTGTCGAACCAGGAACCACTAACATCAGTTGTTGGGAGGTGGTATAATGTCCTCACCATGAAGGTTTCAGCAGGTCACAGAGTGGGTGGCATAGCGGTTATAGATCTGGGCTGGTAACCGAAAGGTTGTAGGTTCAAACTTTGGGTATAATGTCTACTTTCTCAAGGTCTTATAGAGTGGGTGGCATAGCGGTTATAGATCTGGGCTGGTAACCGAAAGGTTGTAGGTTCAAACTTTGGGTATAATGTCTAATTGATAACTTATAATCCAGATGGTGGACCAAACGCAAAATAACTCATACAAATGTAAAACAAGGAGGGAATCCCAAAGGGGCAAGCAGTGAATTTTCCATCTAATTAACAGCAGTATAAAGTAAGTGTTGAGACGTGTATTATGGGACAGTACGTCATTGGCTCCTTTGAATACTTTCATGTCTTAGGTCATACTGGCCATTTCCTCATTTCCAGACTCTTAAGTGTACTATGCGTCACTGACCAAGAGTTATTCAAGTCCTCCGTTAGCACACAACGGCAGATAATAACAAACCCTACTCTTGTGCTTAAAAGGATAGTTCGCCCAAAAATGAATATCACCCCATGATTTACTCAGCCTTAAGCCATCCTAGGTGTGTATGACTTTCTTCTTTCAGATGAATACAATCAGAGTTATATTAAAAAATGTCC
>NW_015555837.1:207630-208885 GCF_001515605.1 Sinocyclocheilus anshuiensis
AAAAAAAGCTTTGTCTTCTGCACACAAAAAAGACATACAAGTTTGGAACGATATGAAGGTGAGTAAATAATGACAGAATTTTCATTTTTGATTGATCTATCGCTTTAAATGGACTAAACAAGGATGCTGTTCCATTCATGATTAATAATTTGCCCCCTTTCCACCGCCATGGTACCAGAGGCAGTGCCCAGTCTGGCCACATTCCAGATGTTTCCACTGAAGACAAGGCTGGAAAAATTGGTTCCAAGTTGGACCCTTAAACCAGCTGGTGTCGAACCAGGAACCACTAACATCAGTTGTTGGGAGGTGGTATTATGTCCTCACCATGAAGGTTTCAGCAGGTCACAGAGTGGGTGGCATAGCGGTTATAGATCTGGGCTGGTAACCGAAAGGTTGTAGGTTCAAACTTTGGATATAATGTCTAATTGATAACTTATAATCCAGATGGTGGACCAAACGCAAAATAATTCATACAAATATAAAACAAGGAGGGAATCCCAAAGGGGCAAGCAGTGAATTTTCCATCTAATTAACAGCAGTATAAAGTAAGTGTTGAGACGTGTATTATGGGACAGTACGTCATTGGCTCCTTTGAATACTTTCATGTCTTAGGTCATACTGGCCATTTCCTCATTTCCAGACTCTTAAGTGTACTATGCGTCACTGACCAAGAGTTATTCAAGTCCTCCGTTAGCACACAACGGCAGATAATAACAAACCCTACTCTTGTGCTTAAAAGGATAGTTCACCCAAAAATGAATATCACCCCATGATTTACTCAGCCTTAAGCCATCCTAGGTGTCTATGACTTTCTTCTTTCAGATGAATACAATCAGAGTTATATTAAAAATTGTCTTTGATCATAATGGCAGTGAATAGGGGTGAGAATATGCTAGTCTCTCGAGAACCAAGTTTTGTTTGCAGCAAAGGAAAACCAGTCTCCTCCTGGCTTAGATCGAAATCCTTCAACATTTTTCTTTAAAATCCTCGTTTTGTACTTCTATTTTGTGACCGGTGTTTTGTTTTGCTCTCTCCTCTATGCTTCCAAGTTCATCACTTCTTACCGGAACTTTCGCGACGCCTACATCCGCTGGAATGTCACGCTCTCGTGAACTTGCGTACCGCCCAAAAATGAATATCACCCCATGATTTACTCAGCCTTAAGCCATCCTAGGTGTGTATGACTTTCTTCTTTCAGATGAATACAATCAGAGTTAAATTACAAAATGTCCTGGCTCTTCCAAGCTTTATAATG
>NW_015555837.1:212395-214422 GCF_001515605.1 Sinocyclocheilus anshuiensis
AAAAAAAGCTTTGTCTTCTGCACACAAAAAAGACATACAAGTTTGGAACGATATGAAGGTGAGTAAATAATGACAGAATTTTCATTTTTGATTGATCTATCGCTTTAAATGGACTAAACAAGGATTCTGTTCCATTCATGATTAATAATTTGCCCCCTTTCCACCGCCATGGTACCAGAGGCAGTGCCCAGTCTGGCCACATTCCAGATGTTTCCACTGAAGACAAGGCTGGAAAAATTGGTTCCAAGTTGGACCCTTAAACCAGCTGGTGTCGAACCAGGAACCACTAACATCAGTTGTTGGGAGGTGGTATTATGTCCTCACCATGAAGGTTTCAGCAGGTCACAGAGTGGGTGGCATAGCGGTTATAGATCTGGGCTGGTAACCGAAAGGTTGTAGGTTCAAACTTTGGGTATAATGTCTAATTGATAACTTATAATCCAGATGGTGGACCAAACGCAAAATAACTCATACAAATGTAAAACAAGGAGGGAATCCCAAAGGGGCAAGCAGTGAATTTTCCATCTAATTAACAGCAGTATAAAGTAAGTGTTGAGACGTGTATTATGGGACAGTACGTCATTGGCTCCTTTGAATACTTTCATGTCTTAGGTCATACTGGCCATTTCCTCATTTCCAGACTCTTAAGTGTACTATGCGTCACTGACCAAGAGTTATTCAAGTCCTCCGTTAGCACACAACGGCAGATAATAACAAACCCTACTCTTGTGCTTAAAAGGATAGTTCACCCAAAAATGAATATCACCCCATGATTTACTCAGCCTTAAGCCATCCTAGGTGTCTATGACTTTCTTCTTTCAGATGAATACAATCAGAGTTATATTAAAAAATGTCCTGGCTCTTCCAAGCTTTATAATGGCAGTGAATAGGGGTGAGAATATGCTAGTCTCTCGAGAACCAAGTTTTGTTTGCAGCAAAGGAAAACCAGTCTCCTCCTGGCTTAGATCGAAATCCTTCAACATTTTTCTTTAAAATCCTCGTTTTGTACTTCTATTTTGTGACCGGTGTTTTGTTTTGCTCTCTCCTCTATGCTTCCAAGTTCATCACTTCTTACCGGAACTTTCGCGACGCCTACATCCGCTGGAATGTCACGCTCTCGTGAACTTGCGTACCACAGTTAGCTGAAGCTAGAGATTAAGGTTTGTGAAGTTATATGGATATTTTGCTTACACAAATGCATCGCTTCGCTTCAGAAGGCCTCTATTAACCCCCCGGAGCCATGTGGAGCACTTTTTATGATGGATGGACGCCATTTAATGGACTTCTATTGGACTATTGAATAACACCCATTCACTGCCATTATAAAGCTTGGAAGAGCCAGGACATTTTTAAATATAACTCAGATTGTACGAACCAAGTTTTGTTTGCAGCAAAGGAAAACCAGTCTCCTCCTGGCTTAGATCGAAATCCTTCAACATTTTTCTTTAAAATCCTCGTTTTGTACTTCTATTTTGTGACCGGTGTTTTGTTTTGCTCTCTCCTCTATGCTTCCAAGTTCATCACTTCTTACCGGAACTTTCGCTACGCCTACATCCGCTGGAATGTCACGCTCTCGTGAACTTGCGTACCACAGTTAGCTGAAGCTAGAGATTAAGGTTTATGAAGTTATATGGATATTTTGCTTACACAAATGCATCGCTTCGCTTCAGAAAGCCTCTATTAACCCCCCGGAGCCATGTGGAGCACTTTTTATGATGGATGGACGCCATTTAATGGACTTCTATCCTTGACTTCTGAGCGGTGCATGTGCAGCGCTGACCTCATACGTCTTACTCCTATTTCTTACAAAAACGCATCGATTCGCTACAGAATGCCTTTGTTCACCCCCACGGAGCCGTGTGAGACACTTTTTTTTTTGGATGGCTGATTTTTATTTAGGTTCTTTTGGATTGAAGCAATGCAACACCCACTGAGTGGCATTAAACAGCTTGAAAGATCAAAGGCAATTTTTAATATAACTCCGACTGGATTCGTCTGAAAGAAGAAAGTCATATACACCTAGGATG
>NW_015555837.1:214652-235824 GCF_001515605.1 Sinocyclocheilus anshuiensis
TTTGTTAACAGGAGCAAAGGAAGCAAAGTTTCCTTACTTTAGCAAAGGAAAACCAGACTCCTCTTGGCTTATATCGAAATCCTCTGACATTCTTCTTTACAAATCCTCGTTTTGTACTTCTAATTCTTGACCGTTGCCCTTGACTTCTGAGCGGCGCATGTGCAGCGCTGACCTCATACGTCTTACTCCTATTTCTTACAAAAACGCATCGATTCGCTACAGAATGCCTTTGTTCACCCCCGGAGCCGTGTGAGACACGTGTTTTTTTTTATTTTTATTTTTTTGTTTTTTTTTTATGGATGGGCGATTTTTATTTAAGTTCTTTTGGACTGAAGCAATGCAACACCCGCTGAGTAGCATTAAACAGCTTGAAAGATCAAAGACAGTTTTTAATATAACTCAGACTGGATTCTTCTGAAAGAAGAAAGTCATATACACCTCGGATGCCTCGGGGGTGAGTAAAACGCAGCCTAATTTTAATTTTTGGGTTCATGCAACAATAAAAGTTATCATTTACTCGCCCTCATGTCGTTCCAACCCCCCAAAAAAAACTTTCAATGTGTATAAAAGCCTAAATTAAATCTGTTCATCATAATCATGTTTCATTAGAAGACTTCGATTGATCCACTCGATTCATATTGATTACTTTTATGATGTACTTTTTGATGTGTGAAAGTTTTGGTTGCATCGACTTTCAGTGGACAGACTAAAATGATGAGAAAATATTAAAATAAACAAAAGTCTTGTGTTTGGAACACTTATTTTAGTATGATTTATATACTTTTGGTATTATTTATATAGTATTTATTAATATGTTGAATTAGCTTTTATACAAATTTTTCAATTTAGTTTAGATTTTAGTATTTTTTTTCTTTTATCATATATTTATTAGTTTTTGCTTATTTCTTTTTAGCATTAATGTATTTTTAGTTTAATTTTGGTAATTTTAGAACTTCAACTTAAAGTTATCAGCTAGTTGCCAAGTATAAGTTTTTCATTGAATATGTATGTTATTTTATTTCAGCTTACGATTTGATCCACTCG
Source organism: Sinocyclocheilus anshuiensis (assembly GCF_001515605.1). Classification (NCBI taxonomy): domain Eukaryota; kingdom Metazoa; phylum Chordata; class Actinopteri; order Cypriniformes; family Cyprinidae; genus Sinocyclocheilus; species Sinocyclocheilus anshuiensis. Next base: position 215,697 of record NW_015555837.1, read on the forward strand.
ATTCATATTGATTACTTTTATGATGTACTTTTTGATGTGTGAGAGTTTTGGTTGCATCGACTTTCAGTGGACAGACTAAAATGATGAGAAAATATTAAAATAAACAAAAGTCTTGTGTTTGGAACACTTATTTTAGTATGATTTATATACTTTTGGTATTATTTATATAGTATTTATTAATATGTTGAATTAGCTTTTATACAAATTTTTCAATTTAGTTTAGATTTTAGTATTTTTTTTCTTTTATCATATATTTATTAGTTTTTGCTTATTTCTTTTTAGCATTAATGTATTTTTAGTTTAATTTTGGTAATTTTAGAACTTCAACTTAAAGTTATCAGCTAGTTGCCAAGTATAAGTTTTTCATTGAATATGTATGTTATTTTATTTCAGCTTAAGTTCAATTAACAAAAAAATGTTTAATAGGTTTAGTAGGTTTCGAACAACCCGAGGGTGACTAAATTATGACAAAATGTTATTATTTTTTATTTAAACTATCCCTTTGACACCATGAACTTACTAGTTTTCCAATCAAATTGTACTCTGGAAAATAAAAAGAAATGGTGAGAGGAGGGCAGCTGCTGCGTGTTAGTCTGTAATGAGATCGTCTCTGTGGCCCTTCTACCCCTGCGCTCCATTGCCGAATGGAAAAAGGCCTTTTAATCTTCCTAAAGAGGCCCTGCTCTCGCCTGCTTATTCATGTGGCTGCGCGCGTGCAGGCCTGCCATATTTGTACAGTTTCACTTTTCCTGTATTTCGGCACTTCATTTAGACTGCATTGGAATTTGATTCTTTTAATTAACTTGCTCTTTTTTTATGTTTAATAGGTTTAGTAGGTTTCGAACAACCCGAGGGTGACTAAATTATGACAAAATGTTATTATTTTTTATTTAAACTATCCCTTTGACACCATGAACTTACTAGTTTTCCAATCAAATTGTACATATTGAATGTGAAAAAAGTGACGAGACACGATTACAGCCAATTAAAAGATATTTAATATTTAATTTAATTTGATGAGCAGGATTTTATACCAGTGAGATGATTACTAAAATTTACATTGAAGAGATGTTATTGCTCATCATAGAGGACAGTATAAAGATATTTATGTAGATATATAATGAAATTTAGTGTCTAAATGTGTTATTTTTTGTACATTTGATGGTTTTGTTGTCATAAAAATGTCAGACATCAGTAATACATTTTATATGCAATTATAAGGCATTTAATGCACAATAGATTCATTCTGGAAGCTAAACAAAACCTTCTAAATTATTTTTATTTTCCACACCACCACTCTATGATGTGCTGGTCTGTCAAAATGAATAGGTACATCACTTTTCTTTCGCTGGGGGGAAACACTGTAAGCCACATTGTTTTAAAATGTACTAACACATCTTCTTTCAACACCAATTCGGAACATTCATGAAACAAACAAGTCACTATGTTTTATACTTCAGGTTAGGGGTTTAAAAAAAAAAAAAGAACCGTGATTTTGTTTTTACTTTTGTTTGGGTTGGTGGTTCAGGTTATGCAAAAAAAAAAGTGGAAATGTTTCTGTTCGTCATCATAATTCGCTCACAGTAGCTGGCATTTAACATTCAGACTGTGGGAGTCAGAGTTTATGCCTGGTATTTCCTATCACAATGAAAACCTTACAGAATCGAGGGGCACAGAGTGAATGTTCCACATTATTACCTGGTAAAGAAAACACAGCAAGGAACCGCACCGGTCACAGTGAACGCCGCACTAATGGTGACGTGCAGACAAAACAGGAAAGTCTCTGACAACGTTTTATTAGTAAAAATTATAAACTTTATGGCACGTTTGCTCTGAGGCCACTTTACGGAGTTCAAAACTTGAGCTTCTTGAGTTCCTCTTTCTCTCTGCAGGGATATTAGACAATCCTGTTGAAGTAATTCAATAAGAGAAAGCTTAACCCTTTTGTTTGTGAGGGTGTGATGTTGGTTTTGTGTGCTACCGTGCAAGTCAGATGGTATGAGGCTTGATTATCATATGGTTCTGATTTGGTTGGAAATGATGGCTGTTGTTTTTTCACATATCAGCTTTAAATAGTGGTTAAAGTAAAGTAGTTCTTTAGTCGTTCTTCTCATCCAAGACCAAGTGTGACCAAGTTCCTCTGGTTATATAGAGTTCCTTCCTGGAATGGAAGAGTCTATATGAACCATAACTGACCTCGAAATGCAATTCATGGTGACTGAACTGGTATGGGTGGTATTTATTGAAGTTCGTTTTTGAAGATTTTGGGGAAAATGAAAATGGATTGAAAGCATGTTGGGACAACAGCCTGAAATGGGAAAATGTTGAGTTTGTCAGTGAAAACGTGCGAGATGGTGAGAAGTTTTCTGGAGCACACGGCGGGGTACGGCGGCCGAGCCAGGGACTTTGGGAGGAATTATATCAAGCATGCCGTTACACGTGTCACGGATTATTGTTGCTGAAGTGATCCTTGATTTTGAAAGGTGTAGAAGGCATCGGTGTTTTGGATATTGGTGAAAAGGTTTAGCTGCACTAATGGATGGGAAAGCAGCGTGAAAACATGTGCGAGATGGTGAGAAGTTTTCTGGAGCACACGGCGGGGGACGGCGGCCGAGCCAGGGACTTTGGGAGGAATTATATCAAGCATGCCGTTACACGTGTCACGGATTATTGTTGCTGAAGTGATCCTTGATTTTGAAAGGTGTAGAAGGCATCGGTGTTTTGGATATTGGTGAAAAGGTTTAGCTGCACTAATGGATGGGAAAGCAGCAGTGAGATGTTAGCAGTGTGTGGACCTTAGCTTTCAGCCGCAGGGCCTCAGATTGGTGTTGTTTAAAGGTGGTGGCTACAGGCAGCCTTTCGTATACTGTGTATATGTATGTATGTCAAACGATACAGATCCATGTAGACACATGGAAGTGAACTGAGTTAACAAACCCCAAAAACAGTTCTTTTTGCATTCGCATAGGACCTGGACTTTAAAGTGGACTCAAGTTTGTTTAGTCTGCTTCAGTTGCACTCAGTAGTGTCACAATCAGCTTTACATTCACACTATATATATATATATATTTTTTTTAAATGTATGTAATGGTAATAATGTAGAATTTATTATTATTATTATTATTATTATTATTATTATTATTATTATAAAATAAAGACAGAAATATATGATTGTATTGTAAAATTTTAAATCTAATTTATAAATAATTATAGTAATGGTACTAACAATAAATACAATTGTTATTGTTTTAACTCCATTTAAGAGACAGAAATATATTACTATAGTAAACACTATTTTACTGTAAAATAAAGTTATGTAGCACTTTACAATAAGGTTCATGTTAGTTAATAATTAACTAATGTTAACAAATGACACCTTATTGTAAAGTGTTACCAGCTATTATTATTATTATTATTATTATTATTATTATTATTATGCTATTAACTACAAAAATAACTAATTATAAAAAGACAGAAATATATTTCTATTGTGACATTACTATTGTAATAAGTAAAATAAAATAAGTAAAAAATAATAATAATCGTAATAATAAAAATACTTTAACTAAATTTAAAAGAGACAAATATATTACTATAATAAATGCCATTTTACTGTAAAATAAACAAATTATTATTATTATTATTATTTATTATCTATAAAATAACTCTTTATAAAAAGACAATTATATTACTATTGTGACATTAATTTTGTAGAATAAAAATCAAATGAATAAAAATACGTTAAAAATAATACTAATAAAAATAAAAACACTTGTTATTTAAACTAAATATAAAAGAGACACAATTGCCATTTATTGTAAAATGAATTTTTATAATTCATATAAAATTATAAAATATATATTTCTTTCTCAATTTCACTCAGGCTTGTATTTTGGTGGGTAAATAGGGAAGAGAAGCACTGCACAGCCATATTGCCATTTCAATTATTTCAGTGAAATGTGCTGTCCTAGAGTGAAATTTGGATCCTTTTGGATCCAAGAAGCAGCCCTATAGACTTGTTTGAGTTAATCATGTATTGTCAGTCACGTCTGACAAAGTGACTTGTTTTGATTGTTGTCCATTGGACTAACAATAACTTAAAACAGACAAGCCATACCCTATAAAATGGCATGTATTCATAGCTCCTTTTCTATTTCCAGTACTTTAACATGTTGCTCTTTCCATTCTTTGCTAGCATCCCACAGTGTGTGAAACTGCACAAAGCTACAGTAGTCCCAAAAAGAAATGAAAAATACTGTTGTTATGGGTCTTCTCACTGTAACATTCAAACAGAATTCACAATTGTTGTTGAATAACACTTATAGTCAATATGAAATCAGAATAGATCTTATTTGACATTTTTGGTCTTATTGTGCTTGATTCATTGGAGCACGGTGTCCTTTTAAACTAGTCCCCATCACGGTTACACTAAGAGTTCTGTGCCTTACTGAGGGTTTTGTATTGCATTCAATGCAATGACTCAATGCTGTTATAAAATTTGACCTCTTACTTCACCAGTCTTAGATGGTGTTGCTGTTCTCCTCTTGTTCATGAGCTATAGATGTCATTAGCTTCATTTAATCTAATTTAAAGCCATTTGTTTGAGTTAGACCTGGGTACGTGGAAAGAAAATATTTGAAATGATAACAAGTAGCCTGCTGTCTACGCTCAGTTTTCGGCAAAGTTAAGTTGTGGACTTAGGCACACACATGGCCATCCACACATTCATATGTACTCATGTTAATGTCACGGTTGTGTCAGGAGGAGGAAGGCGAAGGAGACAGCTGGTGCAAACTAAACTCTCAGTTTAATAACAAAAAAGGCTGAAGGACGATGGGAAACACAACATAGTATAACTGTGACCGGACAAACAAAGACTGAACAGACTGGGGCTAAAATAAAAGACAAACGAGTGTAATTAACTAGACACAGCGAGCTCTGGGGCTGGAGCCGACACTGGAGCGGCCAGCGGGCTTGTCTTCGGAGCGGCCGGCGGCCTCTACTTCCGAGCGGCCGGCAAGCTTGAATGCTGAAAGGCCGGCCGTCTTGACTTCCGAGCGGCTGGCGAGCTTGATTGCTGAGAGGCAGGCCGTCTAGACTTCCGAGCGGCTGGCGCTCCTGGGCGGAGGACTACAGTGGAGCTTTGGAGAATACGGGGACACCCTGGCTTCGGCAAGTGGGCGGAGCCATTGAGGTATGTGGGGGTTCCCGGCATGGGGTGAGCTGGGGAGACATGGCGTGCTCCTGAGGGGGCTGGATGAGGAGACTTGAGATCCGCCTTTATTGCTTCAATTTTGCAATCTGAACCATTCAAATAAAGGACGAGATTAACTAACTCGATCAAGGGGGAGATCACAGCGGATAGTCTCATCATCCAGCCCCAACAGAAAGCAGGCACCAAGTGCAGAGTCGTGCCAGCTCACCCTGTTGGAAAACTCTAGGAATTCCTCCACATATCCCTCCAAAGTCCGACCACTTTGTCGTAGCCCACACAGCCTGTCCTCAGCCCTTGTCATCATGTTTTTAGGTCCGGTCATCTGTCACTGTTGTGTCAGGAGGAGGAAGGCGAAGGAGACGGCTGGTGCAAACTAAACTCTGTTTAATAACAAAAAAGGCAGAAGGATGATGGGAAACACAACATAGTGTAACTGTGACCGGACAAACAAAGATTAAACAGACTGGGGCTTAAATACAAGACAAACGAGGGTAATTAACTAGACACAGGTGATACAGGTAAACTAATAATTAAACAATGAGCAAAGGAACTAATGAACACAGGAACATGACCAAATAAGGAAAAACAGGAACCAAACAGGAAACACAAAGAAAACTATGACAAAACAAACTGAACATGTGACCATTAACCCCAAAATTTCTTACACATGCTCATTTGCATTGTGATTTCTGAAGGATAATGTGACACTGAAGACTGGAGTAATGATGCTGAAAATTCAGCTTTGCGTCACAGGAATAAATCCTTAGTGTTGAGCCCTGAACAGTGAAGTTACTCTTTTAAAAACTAGTTACTAGCTACTTTACAAGCTAACAAAAAAAGTAGCTGTATTCATTACAGCAGTAGATTAGTATTTGCAATATTTAAAATTCTATATTTGATTTGAAAAAAATTGTTAACTGCAGGATTTGACTACAAAAAGACTGCATAAAATAAGTTGCAGAGATTCTTATTCTTGGACGTGCGTAGTGGCCGGTCAATAGGAACGAAGCAGATTTATCAAATCACAGTCTTCGTTTATAAGTGTTGCAAGTTTTGAAAACATCCAAGCATCTAAGTAATTTTATTCTTCTTGATTTCACAGTCTGCTTTTGATGTGAAAACAAAACAAAAACAAACAAACAAACAAATCATAATCAAATCACGTACATATTTGTAAATAATATTATTTTATTTAGTTTTAGGCAAACTGTAAAATAAAGTGGCTGAAAATGAGCTCTTGAACTGCTTAAAGTTGAAAACCGTGACTATTATGAAGTTTTATTTGTATTTCATTGTCATGCTTGTTTTTGTCTTGTTATGGTTCTGAAAACTTTGATCTCAATTGGTAGAGAATGGTGTTATCAAAACGGCAAGTTCATGTTTCGATTCCCAGGGAGCACATGTATCGCTAAGTTAAATACACTCAATGCACTTCCTCGCTTTTGATAAAAGTGCCTTTCAAAATGATGCAAAGACTCTCATTTCTTACTTTATTTGTTTGTCCGTAATACAAACATTCAAATTTTTCAGTGCCAGTATCTTCTGTCTGTCTTTTTTCATTCACCTTGTCTGGCCTCACATTCTTCTGTAACAGAAATACACTTCGTTCTGTTGATCCAATATTTATGAGGGAGCTGTGTGTGTGTCTGGAGTTTTCACAGTCTGCTTTTGATGTGAAGATGTGAAAACAAAACAAAAACAAACAAACAAACAAATCATAATCAAATCACGTACATATTTGTAAATAATATTATTTTATTTAGTTTTAGGCAAACTGTAAAATAAAGTGGCTGAAAATGAGCTCTTGAACTGCTTAAAGTTGAAAACCGTGACTATTATGAAGTTTTATTTGTATTTCATTGTCATGCTTGTTTTTGTCTTGTTATGGTTCTGAAAACTTTGATCTCAATTGGTAGAGAATGGTGTTATCAAAACGGCAAGTTCATGTTTCGATTCCCAGGGAGCACATGTATCGCTAAGTTAAATACACTCAATGCACTTCCTCGCTTTTGATAAAAGTGCCTTTCAAAATGATGCAAAGACTCTCATTTCTTACTTTATTTGTTTGTCCGTAATACAAACATTCAAATTTTTCAGTGCCAGTATCTTCTGTCTGTCTTTTTTCATTCACCTTGTCTGGCCTCACATTCTTCTGTAACAGAAATACACTTCGTTCTGTTGATCCAATATTTATGAGGGAGCTGTGTGTGTGTCTGGAGTGAGATTGGTGATATGAGGACGCAGACCTGTAGCAGAACACTGTTTAGTTTGCGAGGCGTGAACTTCCCCGTCAGCTCAATTATTCCAGGGCAATCTGAAGTCACGGAGATAGCAATCTGAAAATCCCTGATTCATTTCAATTGTGCACACCAAATTACTCTTCCTTTTTATGACCTTTTCTGTTGCCATGCAAATGTGCAACCAAGCTTGACTCTTCCATCATGTTATATGCTGAACTTCGGATTGTATGTTGTTTTTCCTGCATGACTCATTTATAGTGGTTACATGACCTATTCAAATAATAAATAACCTTTTAATATAATCTGAATTTACTGGTTTACAGCAGGACTGCTCAACTTTGGAAAGCTCAGGGACCAAATTCTAAGTACATTTCTGGATGTTTGGAACCTATTTATCATCTGTATTCAGCTGTATTTTTTTTTGTGAAATGTGCTATTCAAAATTAAAAATTGAAGACACAACTTTTTATCCTTGGACACTACTTAGATTATGAAAAGTGAGTGCTACATACAAAAACGGAGCCAATCTGGAGTCAAAACAATAGCTATTTTAGTTATTGGCCAGCATTGTCCAATCGCCTGTGTGGCCTCAGTGATGTCATCAGAAAATGAAATTTGTTAAAAAGTGCAAGTTATTTTAATTAAAGATTGCAATGACACAAAATTTTGCGCATTGTTGAATCATTAATAATAAACATAAAAAAAATGTTGACAGTTTATACATAAATTATTGAGTGATTAGTAAAAAAGTGGCTTGAGAAGAATACCTAATTATTTTGATCGAATATTACAATGAGAAAAAAAAAGTTGTGCACTGATGAATTGTTCATAAACAATCAAATAAAAAAGTGCATTAACTCCTTAGCATTCCTGTAAAATTTGCCATAAAACACCTAAAAAAGGCATAAGTAAATCGCATGCTGCTCTTAAACCATTTGGAGTATATGCATGGTTTTGGTCTCTTTTGAAAGGTGACACCCTGAGGTTTGCTCCTAAACAGAACAAACCTCAGAATCACTAAGTATTACTGGTATTGAGTAATAGAACTTTGAACACACTGAAAAAGGAAATAAAAACATTCCACCTACTTTTTTTTGTAAATGGATGCCTGCAGATGACTATAGCTGGGAGCTATTAGCTGGAAAACACAATGGGATGACAGCATGAAGCCTTGTTGGCGGTCTGACAAAGACCCTGAGTATACCTGCTGTGTTGATTGTGTCTTAAAATGCATAATTCGAATCACAAGAATCTCAGCTTTCCAAAGAAATCCCTGGTAGCCCTTAAGGCAGACATACTTCAGATATTCATAACCCAAAATTATTTTAACTAGCCCGAATAAAAAAGGACATCGGCTGAACTTCACAGTGGACAAATCAGCATGATCTAAAAAATAACAAGGCAAGAGAGTAGGGGTGCAACGGATCACAAAACTCACAGCTCAGATCATATTACAGATTTTGAGTCACAGATCGGATCATTTTTCGGATGAGCAAAAAAATGGTTCTTTATTATTTAAATGACATTATTTAAAGAACACTTTACTACTTTGATACCACAGCAAAAACTAGTAGCATATAGGGATGTAACGATTCACTCAACTCACGATGCGATATGATTCATGTTACTGATTTCATTGTAAGATTTTCTTAATTTTTTAACAAAGGGAGATTTAAGACATTATAAACGAAAAGGTGTCCTTTTATTATTTCTCAGACAAAATGCGGCACATTTCTTTGTGAAATTGAAAATGTCAAATAACAAAACTAAACTTAAATATTAAAATAAATCCCAAATCAAATAAATTAATACAAATAAAATAAATCTCTTTATGTAAACAAAGGCTTTGCCTGTGCTCTTTCAAAATTAGAGTCAACCACTAATCACAATCCAAACAAAGATGCTGCATATGTTATTTAGATTGTAATTAGACTGTATAATTTCGACATCTGAAGCAAAAACAGAATGGAGCCGTGATTAAGAACGTAAATGTGGTCCATCATAAGTGCATTTTATATTTTCTAAGCTAAATATCTAGTGCAGTTAGGGGTGGGCGATCTGTCGATTTTATATCGTGATCAATCTCGAAGACGTCTATGATCTACTTTTCAAGCGAACCGTAGAGATCGTGATCTTTTATGTCCTCATAATAATGTTAAAACTACAGCAATGACTGCCTATTAGTTGACTGTGGCTGGTCAAATTATTTCACGTGTCTCTATCATGTGTCTTTCATGCGTAGTGACGTACTTAAAGAAACAACTCAACGTGAGCTAGCAGTAGTACTGCGATGAATCAAATTTTAGTTTCAGTTTCGATTTGTGCCGCAAGCAGTTTTAAACATTTCAAGCAGTGTGCTTACGCCTCTCCTAAACTTAACGTCCAAATCAGTTCAATCATGCAATGTGACTTTCGTAAAATGCAGTCTACTGTGGGACATGCTTTTATTTTTAAAAAGAGAGCTAAACATGAACAAGCAAAGTATATGTGGCGTTTCAGGCACACACATAAATGGTCAAATATACACACAAATATAATGTCAAAATGTCTTGTCTTGCTGAGTATTTACATAAAGACGGTCAGTTATGTCTTATGTGAATATAAACAATTGGGAAAGAAATCGGATGTGTGTCAGTATTTAAGATCTGTGCGTTCAGTCTTAAAGAGACAGCAGCCTAATAAACCTACTGCTACCTGTGTCATTAATGTTAATCAAACAACAAAATACAGAGACAATCACTCACTGCTCTTGAATGAATCACTTTATAACCTTAATAAGAATCAGTGTATATTTGATTCATACAGTGATGCAGTGTTTTAAACTCGGGCTTAAATATCAATTTTGGTTGTTTAATGCAATACTGCGTTTTAAATTGTTCAAATAGGTAAGTCATAGGCTTGATCCACTCTGGATATTCTCAATAGTACATCTCAAATTTGGGAAGATCGCGATTCTGATTGTGGATCGTGATTTTTTTGTATGATAAGATTGTGATACGATATTTTGGGAAGATCTCCCACCCCTAAGTGCAGTTATTTGTCACTATAGATTATGGTGTTTCAAGTATTTAGTTGTAATTTGTGTAAATTTACTTAGAGTAATATTTATCTTAAGTAAAGTGATTTATCTGACTGTAAAAATTATATCATCTGATAGTTTTATATTTAAAGTAGCAAACTCCTTTTCTTAAGTGGAGCTTGACTAGTTTAACTGCTTTAAATTATGAGTAGCGTAAAAGTTTACAGTATCTTCTCTAACACTGATACACGCTCACACTTTCAGAGCTCTGTTACAATAACTCAATAGCCTCCTGCGCTCTTACATAAACATGCACAAATCAACTTAGTCTCTATCAATCTATCACAAACACACATGCTTTCTTTCCATTCGAACACTCACGCTTTCTAACATCCTTATCCCCTGCAGGCAAGTTACCTTTCTCACTCTCAGGCCCTGATACAAGTCCGCAGGGAAGAGTGCTTGAACTGTGAGACCGTTAACACTCATTTAAGCCCATTGCTATCTGCTACTATCAGACATTACTCAAGAGGTGCAGACAACTGAGAAAAAGCTCTCCCGAGTCTGAGGGCCTGATGGTGTTTGAGGTTAGGGTGTAAGCTGAGACTCTTTTTGAAGAGGTCAGAGCTTCTGAGGCGTTGATAGCCAATAAAAGAGGCGCAGAGGCTTTAAGAAGAGACCGTACACATGCTGCGCAGAGCTGGATGGTTTTGAGGTCAGGGTTAGTGCAGAGCATGGTCTGACAGTAAGGCCTGTTTCACATTGCACGCAGAGCAGCACAGCTGCAACACAATAAAATAGTGATTTCTGGGTTACAGAATTAAGTATTTTCTTTAATAATGGCCATAAATGATAAAATGATGATCAGAAATGAGCCACTGAGAATTTTCAAACATGATTACCAATAAATCTAATTTACATCGAGTTGGCAACACAATTAGTTATATTCTTAAATTATAATTTTATATATAATTATTATTTAAATAAAGATATACATATTATTTAAAATTATATATATATTAAAGATAAAATGATAATGTATCATTACAAATTTAAAATACATTTAAAAAAGACTAGAAAATGCAAGGTTAATCTATGAAATATATATGCAATAAATTGTGTATATATATATATATAGTCTATATATATATATATATCCCAGTCTTAAGTCGCTGGGGTCAGGGAATGCATGAACTTGAAAGCAACGTAAATCGTTTTTAGAATAAATCATCTGCCAAACGCATAGGGTAAACGTACCTATTAAGCTCACGTACCCATTAAGCACACTTCCATTTTTGAGATCAGATTATAAAAAGAAAAAATAATTTATTATCCTACTTGATGTCTTAACCAATTGATATGTTTGTTACTATATACTTCCTGTAATTTCAAGTGAGTCAGATCATTGCACACTGAGATATGAGTATCCATGTGTTCACACAGACTGGTGGCCATTTTGAAAGCTGTCTAAAAACTTTCACCAAAAGAGGCTGTCATTTTAATATATTACATGAAATTTATATTTATATTTAAATTTATACAATTAAGCTCAGTGTGCTCTTTAAGCTCTTCCACATTGAACGTCTACATAAATACTTCAGAAACATACTTTAAATATTAACTGATGGTTGTCACTTTAAGTTAAGTTAATCGATTTATGGATTCTGTCAACTCAAATCTACAGACTGCCTCCGACCTTTGGCAACTAGTGTCAACTTCTCCAGACTGTAAATCAGTGGAAAATCGGGGCAAAAATCATGTATTGTATCCCAGCCTTAAGAGAATATAGATAAGTTGACATCGAATTAAAACAAGGTTTCATAATGAAGCTAGTTTCTGTGTTCATCCCCATGAATGAAATGTTTTATTGGTGTTTTATTTGATTTTTGAATGTGTTACTTAGCTGAACGTGGACTAGTCTAGATGTTGCAATGTGCTTAAATTACACTTCATTATGAATATATATCTGATCGATTTGAATGTCTTGTTGCTTGATTTTAGTGTTCTGTTTTTTTTGTGATTGACTTTGTACCTTCAAAAAATATATATTTGTACAATTATTCTTTAAATATTTTCCTTAAAATAAACAGGAATTTTTAATAAAATATGATGTGAGCTTAATGGGAACAGGGGTGTGCTTAAAGGGTACAAACATGTACCCATTAAGCACAGCCAGACTTATTGCATTTACATTTAATATTTTTGTGTGAGAGATTAATGTTTTATTTTAACATCACTTTTTGTACTGAAACCAATATCTTGTGCACTAAAAATGTCTCAATGTAGATTTTGGTGAGCTTAATAGGTATGTTTACCCTACATATATACAGTATCTCACAGAAGTGAGTACACCCCTCACATTTGTAAACAGTTTATTATATCTTTTCATGTGACAACACTGAAGAAATGACACTTTGCTACAATGTAAAGTAGTGAGTGTATAGCTTGTATAAATTTGTGTAAATTTGCTGTCCCCTCAAAAAAACTAAAATCACAAAAGTGAGTACACTCCTAAGTGAAAATGTCCAAATTGGGCCCAAAGTGTCAATATTTTGTGTGGTCACCATTATTTTCCAGCACTGCCTTAACCCTCTTGGGCATGGAGTTCACCAGAGCTTCACAGGTTGCCACTGGAGTCCTCTTCCACTCCTCTGTGTGTGTGTGTGTGTGTGTGTGTATATATATACTGTATACACACACATACACATGCACATACATGGATAAATACATGAGAACTCCTCAGGCTCATTGGAAAAATGTGCCTTTAGCAACATGTTTGTATAACAATAATATTTTGCTTGCTTTCGTGGCACCTTCAAAGTGAAATAGCCAGTGAGTGACACTAAAAGCACATTCAGTTTTATCCAAAACAGATAAACATGAATCTAGCAATGTTTTATTAGGTTGGTTGTTGTACATATCGTGGCAGTTTGAAATGAAATGTTTGGTGAGTGGCGCTAAAAGGTTAATGTTAATGCTTAATTGTGTAAAACAAAAAAGTACCATCTACATTAAACCTAAATATTAGTGCTAACAAAAGCAAGCACGGTAAATGCACTATGCACTATGGTAAAAGTGTTTTGAGGTCAGAAATCGTGTGAAAAAAAGTTTTTAAAAATCAATAACCTGCCTCAGTAAGTGTATTTTGTGTGAAAATAAATAAAGGTTGTATGCCACTACAGTAGTGTTCATTTCTGCTGGAAACTGCAGTCAATTGTATGTATAGGTACAGAGCTTTGCAAAAATGTAGGTAGAGGCACATTTTTACAATGATCCTTGGTTGTGTATGTGGCTCATGTCTTTTTTCAAACAATTTGTGACTAATTTGCTTCATTTGATATGTTGCTTCTTAAAATGTTGCATTTATTGCAAAAGTTTGTGTTGAATAGGTTTATAGTGCCTTTTGGACTAAACAATCAGTAGGCCTCACTTGTCTTGCAACAGCTTCTATCCAGCTGGAAGCCTGTCATTTACGTTTTGAACTTAAAGCGAGTGAGTTCTCACACCATACTTCAAGAGAAAACTCTCGTTCTTTGAAAGACAATGGAGGTAAAATTCGATCTGCCAACAGTTGGCAAAATACATTTTATGTCAAAGGTATCCTTTGCAAATATCCAAGTAAACCTGTCTAGGAAAGGAAATAGTGTGAGCGATGACTCATTAGACTTCATTACTTTTTCCATTGCTCAGAGATCTACATTTTCTGCTCCATACACCAGGGGATGCATGTTTGTGGGTTGGCCTTTGGATACAGGCATTTTCCAGAGGACAATCCTGCCAAAAAATGACAGGTTTGTGATGTCCACGGCGCTCCGTATTTGTTGAGACTGGGTCAGAGAGGTGCTGATTCAAGCCTGTGGTAAATTGAGGCTGCACTTTTGTGCATTTGTCTACTGTCCTGTGAAGTGTCTATCCTTGCTTAAACTTGCAGTGAGAAAAATGTTCTTAAATTCAATTTGAATGCTGGACATTTATGTCCCTGGACATTTATTTTTATTTTTTATAAAACCTAAAATTAAGCTTAAATTGAACTTTATTTTATTAATTTAAACTCTATTTAAAAAAAAACAACAAAAAAAACATTTTACTGTGTGTGGATTTTCCATTAGTAATATTCTTGTGGCCATATTTGATAAGTGTTGTATGTTGCTGTTTCCAAAAAATAATGGCAATTGTTTTGGCTCAAATTTGAGTAAGCTATTCAAGTGCGCTATGAATCCCGTCAGTTCAGAGATAATGCAGCCTCAGCTGCCTTTTATCATCTGCTCCCAAATTGTGCACACTTATTACACTGCATTACAAAGAAATTCATAAGAAAAGATGTACATTTGCCAAGAAGTAAAGAATTTTTCATAAGAAATTCATGACCAGTGTAACTCATAGGTCAGGTCAGGACCCACACCAATTATATTATTGACTCTGAAGAGACATGGCCAAATCGACTGATACAGCTAACATCATCATGAACTAGGGGTGTCTTGATATTTTCTGAAATTGTCGATAACAATAATTAAATGATATTTTGCTGAGCCTGTTATTGTGCTGGTGATTGGTTTGCAGGAATGGCAGAAATGTAACTTTTCCAATAAGTTTAAATTGGTTTTTACCTTAAAGCAAATTTTCTAAACTAATTAAATGTATGCATCATCTTTTGTGTCAAATTCATACATTTAATCAATAAATTTAAATAGTAAGACACTGTTATCAATCAAATGAAATGAAAAATTGTGTTTGCAATGCAGAGGTGGTACAAAATCTGCATCTGAAGTGGCATTTATTTATTTTTATTTTTTATAAAACCTAAAATTACTTTAAATATAAACCAAAATTGACTGTAGGAGGCAGCAAATCACTGCATGAGTGAGTCATTGAGTCATTCATTCAACCAATTTGTTCAAACAGCTGATTGATTCAGTAACAAAACACCGTCGTGTGTTGCTCAGAGACACAAAACAGTTCAGCTGTGGCTTTGTTTGAAACTATGTTCGTTGATGAAATAGAGCAGGAACTTGACTAAATAAATTCTAAATATTTTATGAGATATTCTATGATGGCCTGGATAGCTAAGGACATCAAAGCAGCGTCTTGTAAGCACCACCACTGTTGCAATGTTTTAAACCTTGTTTTCTTCAAGCTGGGGGGGGGGGTAAGTTTGACTCCCAAGAACAGGAAAGGCCGCATCACAGCCAATGCCTCATAGGGTAAAAGCTCAATTCTTCCAATAAAATGTAACTGTTTCCAGTTTATCTGCCAAAACCGCTTAATAAATGATAGCATAAATAATAATCAGTCAACTTTAAAGAGAGCAAGTCAGTTCACGCCAATTATGCAGATGTCAGACAGGGAGTATGAGCAAGCCTTGAGAGCTTTCGCTGATGCATGAATGTGAATTGTGGAGCTGAAGTTCAATCCTGCAACCTTTCAGTTAGCAGCTCTAATCCTTAACCACTACACCACCCACAATCAGTGTTTTAGTCCAGACTACAGCTACAGTACAGTAGATCAGTAATTATTGAGCTCAGACTGCAGCATGTAGTACATTTTGTCACGCCTAAGTGTTTTTATCATTAATAGTGTGAGTCAGCCAGCACAGGGGAGGTCGTGCTTGTTTGGTGACTGTCTTTGCCCAGTGGAGTTGCTTCATTCACAAAAAATGATGCTCTTTTGACCTAGTTCCTGGCAATGATGTTTAATTTTGCCCTTGTGCACATTTTTGGACAGACTGTCTGTTTGGCTCAAGATTAAGAAGCTGTTTTTTAAACACACAGTGTGAGAGTCTCCGGATCTGTGCTGTCCTTCAGAACACGTCCGGTTTTCTCACAGTCTTGAGGAATTACATGAGAACAAAATATTTTGACAACAACAGAGAATCTGGGTCACAGGGCTTGAGTGACTAGTAGGTCAGTGCATAGTCAGCGCGACAGTGTCTATCGTTAAAAGAAAAGTCACTTTTCATTGTAAATCAGTGATATATATTTTTTTTCTGTTTGGTCTCTTGTCATTACAGTTGACATTACATTACAGTTGAAGTGAATCATCTCAGATTTAAACTGTTTCAAATCCTAGTGAGCTCCCTCGCTCTCTCAGCTGGTAATATGTATGTTCTAGAAGTGTGCATGTGTGTAGTATTGATAAAGTCTGCCATTGTCATGTAACCTACAACATTAGACCTACAACCTTTTATCAGTGTTTTCCTGTAAAGTATGTTTATAGATTAGTGGCAATTAACAGTGCCCAAGAAAAAAAAGAACAAATAAAATAATGAAGTAAATGTATTTTAAACATGTGACATTTTTGTCCTCTTTGTATTTATTTTGGTTTCATGGTTTTGGAAAACCTTTATACCTTTTTCAAGAAAAGATTCTGCTTAATGGCTGTTGTGGTGTAACCATCAATTAAAAAATACATTTCATGGTATTCATCTGTATATAAAACTTTTTTTTTTTTTTTAAACCAATATTATCAATTGTCCTTTGAATTATTCAAGCTTTTGAAAATCTGCACCACATGGAATATTAGCTTGACTGCCATCTTGGAATCATGATTATTTTTTTTTTTACAATGCATTCTGGATTTTCCTTCTCAATGAAGGACAAATGCAATGCTGTCATAGAATGAATGAAAGCCAACATTAGCACTCTTTGTGACGTTTCACAGATGAAAAAAAGATCGACATGTGACAAAATATGATGAAAAATGACGACAAAATAAACTTCCAGTCTGACGACTAGTAAATGAACCAAGAAATTCTATTTAAAAATAATTTTAAAAAATCTCATGCAGAGGAGTTCAATTCTTTATTATAATATAATATAATATCTTATAAAACATTTATATTTTCAATAAATATTTTCAAAAGACGTGAACGTGAATTCTTTTACAGTTATCTAAACATCCCCATGCAGTAGAGTTTGCACACCACTACACCTGTGTGTAACTGTAAATGTCTCGGAGTTTTGTTACCGTTCTGTGTCCATCATCCGCTATTTCCACCACTTACTCAAGCCACTTTTCTTTCAATGACATTTTATTTCACATGTAATTAATGGTTGTGGATGGAATAGCTCAACACAACAAGCAGAGACTCATTTAACGCACATCATTGTCTTTCTAAGAAACCTGCATTTACCGGATTTTACTCTGTAGCGACACCAACTCTATAGTGGTTTGCCTGAACATTGCAATTCATTTGCACTTAACTTGACTTCAATCACATGGCTTTCCCAACTTATTTTTGCATCAGTCCTGTGCGCGGCATATTATTTCTTCTGCACGGTCAAAACGAATGAAGTGCACACGCACAGCTTAGAGGGAATATTGGTTAGAATATTGATATGTAGTTTTATACAAAACTGTCTGGATCGTTTTGGTACTGGCACAGTTTTGCTGTGTTGCGAATCTCCACCCATGCAGAGGTCACTGCCGAAAAAAAGATGCTTGCTATTGAATTTGTGTCAAAGTCCACTAAACTTGAACTCTGCACAAATTTCGCATAGGGACATTTCTTTGCCACAGGAAGTCCATGAAGTGAAGTTCTTCTTTGTGCTGATTCCTATTGAAATTACTGGATGCGAAATTACACAAAGCAATGATAAATGTAACCACACCTTTAGAAAGCAGTGTAATGTTGTTGCTTACTCTTTTGGAACATGTCGAGAACTATGACGCTTAATCGGTCTATATTTCATAAAAGATGGAAATGAGTGAGGATCAGTGGGTTGTATTGTTTGTTCAATGGGTTGTATTGTTATTTACCTTGTTGCAAATCATTCAGCCCCCACATTATTCTTTCCAGTGGGCAAAAAAAAAAAAACCTTCAAAATTAGGGCCTTAAGACAGTACACTCTATTAAATAGACTGTACATCTATCCCTCACAGCGATGCTTTAATTTGCACATGAAATACGGCCTATGATGCCTTTTTCAAGGCTGCCCAGTTAATCAAAACCAGGTCCATGATTATCACGTTGACCAATCTCAGATTCCCCACTGAACCTGTCGTTCTTCATCTAGGAGCCTTTGACCATGAATAAACAAACTGGTTTAGAGCGGACGTTTGAGTTCTTGGGATAAGACCTTGGAAAAAGCCTCTGAAAGCTGAGGGGTTGAGTGACTGACAGCATGAGGGATGATAATAATGCAGGTCTATCAAAGCAGCACGGCTGGATGACAGTGTTCAGAAGCTCTGCAGTGAGAGATTAAAGAAGAGATTAAAGAAGTCAAAGCAATTCAGAGGGTATTAAAACCCTTCTGGAATCCTCCAAAATCCTCCGTCCTTTAAAGAATAAGTGGAAACAGATTATCGCAGACATTTTTCAGCCTTAATGCTTTCACATTGGCATATCTACAAGCTGCACTGATGGATGGACCTTAACCGTGATCTGGAAAAGAATGAGTGCGTGATGTTTTTGATTTGGAACATGATTGTCAGCCCACGTGCGCACAATACAAGAGGAAAAGTGTCCAAAATACGCAGATACCCGTGTCCCGTTCCAACTGTTTTCACCAGGATTACATTTTCTCTTGGGAATACGTTATGCAACCTAAAAGATTCATCCTGATGGTTCAAACACAATTTCAGCAATTTGTTTTAACAGGAGCATGAAATTGACCTTGATGTCATAAATCCAACTTTTTCTTAACAATCACCTTGCTGCTTTCTCAAAACGCCCAGTTTTCCCAATCCAGTGAATTCCCAATGGAAAAAAAATCAGCAGTCTTGACCTACTTTTTTTCTTGTTGAGAGCAACATAGTACTCATATACAACCATTTACATATGTAAAATGGGTTGCAAATGTCAATTTATTTTGATTTTAAAGGCAAGTATCGTTTATCAGAGTATCACTTAGTTTACAATTTCCAAGCTGTACAATATGGAGTTATTCAACTGACCTTTCTGTTTCCAGACAGATGTTTATACGAGCGTAATCCATAATGGATCTCTATTTGGAAAGCTGGCCAACTATTAGTTTTTGTTCCAGTCATCTCTTACTGGATGTTCTGCTGTTTTTTCCCAGTCTTTATCCAACCACCCCGACATACTGACATACAAAGTACCAAACGGGTGGAAAAAGTCTCTCGCTTGGTGGAAGTCACCAGATAACTCTATGTTCTCAGACAGTGAGTCAGCAGAGATGACTGAAGCCTTACTCGTATTTGTAAATGCTTGGAACGGGTCTGTGAATCTGCCGTTGCCTCATTTGATCTCTGCGGAGCCGTAATTGTTCGGTGAGTAACGTCTAGCTACAGATCACGACGGACCTCACTACTGAGTTAGCACTGGGAGGGAAAGCATGGCTGTCCAGGTAGAGTCGGGTTTGTTTAACCGAACTGGGGCTCTGAGAGGACGACTACAGACAACTCTTCTCTATTTGTTTATGTCTGTGGCCAAAAAATGATTCAGACATCTTTTATTCATCTGTTTTCTAGTCCTCTCATCCCCTTTCTCTTGATTGTCTGTTTCGGTCTCAAAAAATGTAATCATCCCTCTCTGTGATTCAGTATTTTGTTTAAAATATGTTAGAGCTTCCTTGAGGAATCAGCATTGTGATAAATCCTTCAGTGACTCTCACTCACTCACTCACTCACAGACACAGACACACACACACACACACACACACACACACACTCACTCACTCACTCACTCACTCACAC
>NW_015555837.1:235971-238844 GCF_001515605.1 Sinocyclocheilus anshuiensis
ACTGTCTCTCTCTCACTCTCTCTCTCACACACACACACACACACACACACACACACACACACACACACACGTTTTTATGCATTTGGCCCTGGATGTTTCACAATATTCCTGTATTTCATTTGACATTTATGATTTCATTTACTCCCCAGGGTTGAGTAAACTTGCTGTTTATAAAGTATAAAACCTGTAAACCATGTCATGATTTGGTCAATAACATCCTGTAACAACCAAATATGTACAGTATACTGTTACTTTGGGGATGGCAAGATGTTTTTAAATGCTTTTGAAAAGTCTCTTGTGCTCATCAAGGCTGCATTTGTTTGATCAAAAATGGTATTATTGTAAAATATTATTACAATTTTAAAATAACCTTTTTTCTGTTTGAATATATTTTATATCTTTATTTATTCCTGTGATGGCAAAGCTGAATTTTCAGCATCATTACTCCAGTCTTCAGTGTCACATGGTCCTTCAGAAATCATTCTAATATGCTGATTTGCTGCTCAAGAAACATTTCTGATTATTATCAATGTAAAAATAAAATAACAATTGTCAATTATTTATAATAAAATAGTTGTGCTGCTTAATTTTTTTGTGGAAATCGTGATGCATTTTTTCAGGATTCTTTGATAAACCGAACATTTATTTATTTATTTAGTAACATATATGTATGTATACTGTATATGTATTATATATGGTGGATAATGAACTGGGTGCAAATTTTGCTACAGATTGAACTTTGCGTTCAAGATTCACCTCAGGTAGTGGCATATATGTTGACTCTTCTCATCACAGTGATTGATGGCCAAACTGAGCTGTTTATCTTTGGATTTGTGTACCATTGGACCTCCACTGTGTAACAACGCTTCCAAGGTTCATGTTTACTTTCACACATCTCCTGCCTCTGTCTTTTCATCCAGACTGAAAAGGAGGAGGTTGTTTGACGCCGAGTCAACACACAAGCAGAAGCATAACAATGCATACAAATGGTCCTGAATAGAAAGGCGCAAATTGGTGTGTTTAATGTGTGTTTTCTGTTTCTTTGTAACCCCATAGGTGTCAATCTGTTTTAAAATAGTGGTGGGCTCATGAATATCAATCTCCCCCCACCAAAAACCATGCCATAAATGAAGACTGTGTTACATTTCCACTGGTTGTTTGGTAAAAATGGACAAAAACGCCAAAACAAGAAAACCAAATTAAACATTGGGATTCCAGAACAATTCTGGGAATTCTCATGCTTCAATGTGCATGATCTGCGATTGTGGGAATTACTCTGGGAATGAGTCATCAGTGAGTCACGACAGTAAGGGGGGTGATTCCAGACAGCATGACACATGTGTTCCTTCAGTCAGTGGAGTACCACAAGGCTATATATCAGGACCAATCAAATTCAGTTGTATGTTTTTTTTTATTAAGCTAAGTTTATCTAACCACACATGTGTGGCTTGAATTGCCTGCAGAAAGAGTGGAGAAATGCATGATGTTCATTTTTGTCAGGAAAGCACTGAATGAATGATTTAAATCATTCACTTCTGAAAACCTGTGACCTGTTTGCACACTTTTGTTTGAAGTGGTTAATTCTGTTCAAGTAATTGTCTATTCATCTTAGCCGGTTAATTAAATTCAAATAGTTTCCAAAAGTTAAAAACATGACTCCTTTATCATCTGTTCTTTCTGTGAAATATCTCTCTATCTCTCTATCTCTCTATCTCTCTCTCTCATCAATCTGTGTCTATCTGCACTACCTGTATATCTAACTCTCCGTCTGTTTTTCCCTGTTTTGTTACATCTGCCTTTTTCTCTATATATTTTTTCTGCTCTTTCTGTATCTTTCTGCCCATCTGTCTGTCTATTTTTCTGTCTGTCTGTTGCTCTTTTCTCTTTTTGTCTATCCATCCTGTCTTCTCTTCCACTCTCCATATCTGTGCAGGTTTGCGCCACATGTGGTTTGTCATGAACCTGCATTAAACATGTCTCACTGCATACTATGTGGATTACACACGACATATAGAATTATTGTTTCATTTTTTTTTTTTTCTTCTCAGAGGTCTTTGATTTCCAATGGATTATAGCACAAGTAAAGCAGACCTTCACTATTAAGGTCTGCCCTCTTGGTTAGGTGTAATTAATCTCTAGGGCAATTGCCGCCCGGTCTTATGTCTGTAGGAATGACAGTGCTACACATGAACCTCTGGTCTCATAAATTCCTTCCGGAAGGCGTAAGAGAGCTTGTGGGAGGTTCAGAGCCTTAATGCCAATGCAGAATAAACAGTAAACATCATAAAAGGAAGAATAAAGCAATAAACCCACACAATTGAATGGAAACTTGGGAAAAAATTGCACTCTATTGTGGTATCCCCAAAAAGTGTAAAAGTGTTTTCTGTTGTTGCACAAAAGCCTTTGAGTCTGAGTGCTTTGATATGTAGATATGAGATCACGTATCTGAATCATATTATTTGCAGTTGTTTGTTTACTTGCCACTAACTGACTATATATGTGCATAACCCTCATGCTGGGTAGATTACTTACAAATTGTAGTCTGTAACCGAATACATGTATACGAATAATGTAATCTATTAGGTTACACATTTTAGGTAACTATTTGGACTACTTTTTGGTTACTTTTAGGCTACTTTTAGCTTGTTTGTAACAGATTTAAATTGAATTATTTTGTGCCAGATTGATATAAAATACAAAGAGAAATAAAATGTGTTCTGTTCTTTATCAACAGCATGAAGTGAATTAAACATTACATTAAGTCAGGGTTTCCCGAACTGGGGTTGTGTGTTGATGAAAAGATACCTTTAAAATATAAAAGATAAAAGATACTTAAATCATAAAAATGTCAAATAAATGGTTTAAAAAAAAAA
>NW_015555837.1:238898-248877 GCF_001515605.1 Sinocyclocheilus anshuiensis
TAAAAAAAAAAGTTTAAAAAAAAAAAAAAAAAAAAAAATATATATATATATATATATTTACTGAAATGATTTATTTATTTGTTTACCTACATATCAGTGTAAAGGGAAATATTCAAGAGAAAAAATAATTGGGGAAAATAAACAAATTATGAATAATTTACATAGAATAATTTGTAATATAACAAAAAAGTGACTAATCTGATTATGAGCATTTTAAAATGTAATATAATGTATTTACAAATACTTGTAAACTGATTACGTAATTTTTTTTCAGTTGAAATCCATATAATTTACTGTACCAGACAGTGTGACTATGACGGCACATGTATGCTTAGTCTTCACACAACTGTCCTCTCCAACCACAGAGATGAAGGCATAATCTAGGCCTCACACTCCCTTCCTCCCCTGTCAGATGTAAATCTTATTTTCTCCTTTCCGACTACAGGCCGCCATAGGAAAGACAACATTTCTGTGAAATGACACGGTGACACTGATTCCCAATTACACGTCTGTCAATCAAAACCCAAGACGTTCTTACTGATAGTAGTATGTATGGATTATTCGTATTCGTTTATTCATATTTAGTATGGATTAACGCCAGACGCAATCACATCATCTGTATATATACATCTTTTAAGTCAAGTTCTTGAGTGTGTCTGCCTGTGACAGATGACACAAGTATGTTTAAGCACTTTTCAGACTCTGAGACCGGTGTAGAAGCAAAGATGATAGAGGAATTGGCTGACCCAAAGGCTGCCTGACCCAAAGTGTTATAATTTTAGACTCGAGCCTCTCACATGGTCTGGAACAAGGACGGCATTTGGAAATAAACTTGGAATTTAGCTTAATTGTAGTTTACAGATTTAGGAGGGGCCAAGTGTTCAACTTCATTTTCTTGCATAAATAGAGTGCGAGTATAGGCCAGAGACATGGGGTTTGGAAGCCACAAAAGGAGTTTGAAAAACTTCAGAGCCAGAACGGACATTCAGACTTCTACTGTTTCAAAACATTTTGGCGTAAAGGAAAACATTGGCTTCATACTGCATAACACGGTTTAAAATTATACTTAAATTAATGAATGAGGTAGAAACATTATTGCTTTCTGAAAATGTACAACTGCTTGTACAAAAAGGAATGATTAATTTGGTAAACAAAGTCTTAAAAAGTCAAACAAATTATTTAATATTAGGCATGCACCGATACCACTTTTTCCAGAACGAGTCCAACAGATACGTATACCTGTATTTTCATTGCATTTGTAATTTTTTTTTAAATATTAGGTACAGGAACCCCCCCCAAACAAAAACAAAACAACAACAACGAAGAAAGAAAATAATAGAAAAAAAGAATCCCATTAACTGGCTTCATTTAGCAAACAGATATTTCCTACAGTTATTTTCACACTTAATTATACCTGTTCAAATATATTTTACAAGCTTTTGACATTTTCACTGTTCATTTTATTGCTCTATGGTATTTCATCTGTAATTTAATAGCACATTAGAGCTGCTCCATTGCAGCAGCAGAGTATTGTAATCACAAGACATTTTGCTGTAATATAATGCAGAGAACCACGTTATACATAAAGCAAAACATGAGCAACGCGTGCACACATTTGTACTGGTACAGAATGAGAGAGACACATATAGGCTATAGCGCATTTCACACAGACTGCTAGTTTCACTTTCGCTTTAAAGTCGTGTATGATTGATGTTTAAAATAAATGTTGTTTATAGTGAATACATTTTGTTAGTTTTATTTTTACGATTTAGTTTTAATACAAAACTAAAGTGATGCGAAGTGAGCAAACATCAATCAAGATCATGCATCACAAGTGCGCACGCTCTCTCTCTCGCTCTCTCGCTCGCTCTCCTTACCGATAAAGTCCCCATGAAATCAAAATTAAAGTTTTTTGGGTGTTAGTATCAATATGTTAGACTTAAGGTTATCTATAAGGCAGTGTGCTTTGCATTTAGAAGATATAAGCATTCAAAGCTTGCAGTTCCTCACTTCCGCCAAAACGGCTCAACGTCTTTTTGACGTCACATCGTACTTCAGCTTCTCATCAAACTTTCTGTCCAATCAAATGCTCTCTAGAATCCGAAGCGCCCGCCCCCTACACTATAAAATAGACGCTGAAGTCGCAGCTGAAATCGGTCACTTGTCCACAGAATTTGTATTTTCTGTACAGTGAATGGCACGTAGTGCACTATATAGGGGACAGGGAACGATTCAAACAGTGTAAATATGCTTTCCATTGAGGAAAAAAATAAGTCTGGTTTTGCGCTGTCACGCTAACCACCGCACCGCACACACACTCTGCTCCAGTCCAGAGACACGATAGCACGGAGCGGATCACATGCGCGAGTTGGCACAGACCACAAAATGTATCGGAGCTATCTGAATTCTACACAGAATGCTATATTTTATAGCAATATGGATGAGATTGTGGCTGGCATACCCTGTCAAATGCGGCTTTACGGAGCTCAAGGGCTCTGAACGGCTCTAGCCCAAGCTGTGATATAAACAAACGCAATTGGCCATTTTAAAAAGGGGCGGGGCTGCTTGATATGCCCCGCCCTGTCTTCCTGTTTCAGTTAAAATGATGTCAACACATAGAGTAACGCTGCGTGTTTCTAAGCATTTCACCTTTAAGTAACTTTAGTAACTTGTGCATTGTTGTGCATTGTGACCAAAGGTCATTGGCACTAAACTTACTTGTTATCATGTACTTGATCTGTAAATACTTTATAGATCAGAGACCTGTAATCTTTTCCATTTTTGGCAATCTTTGTCATTGTGCTGCTGTTTTGTTTGCAAAAAAATCTCCCACTGATTAATGGAGGAAAATATTAATTTAGGTTCGTTTTTTTTTTCTCTGTTTTAGGGAGACACTCATGCTCCTTTTCTTTCAGATCTGGCCTGCAGATCGCAACAGATTGGACATCTGGAAAGCCGGCAGGATTCCCAGGTGGGCTGATCCATCTGTCTGGCGTGGGTCTGATAAATAAAGATTGTGTTTTACATTTATTTACATGTTTTGTTCCAGCCATGGCAAGTTCAAAGGATTTAATTTTATGACACAGACTGCAGCCACTAGGAAAGAACGCTTCTAGCTGCTGCCATGAAATATATGTAGCTCAGTGTAATAGTCATTAGTGAAGGTTTTTTTTGTTGTTGCTTCAGTTATCAATTTAAAAATCTAATTATTAATTCAAAAGTGAACCTTTTTAATAGGTGTAGTTAAATGTAACAGTAAAATAATATTGTTTTAAATAGACAAATAAATGGACAAATTTAAAAACTTTACGTTAAATGTAACCAAATAATACATTATTTTAAAAAATGTAATATATTTAATACTCTATTTAGTTCATGTCTATAATAAAGTATAACAACTCAATTATTTATGTATTTTAAGTTACATCGCAAACATTAAATAATAAAATTAAGACATTAAACTCTATCTTTGTGTACATTTTTTAATAAATAAATTGATAATTGATTTTTTTTTTTTTTTCCAAGTGGTTCTCCTAGTCCTCTCTACATGACAGAAGCCCTATACAAAGTGGCACATATAGAACAATATTTAGGGTTCATTTAAAAATCTAAACAGATTTTAAAACACTAGGCGTCATAAACTTACCGACTTTGTAGTTGTCACAGAGGAAAAACTGGTCATCATACACTAAACGATTGAGGATCACACACTACCAGACTTTAAAATCGTTCCGATCAACACAAACTCAAGCAGAAACGTGCGCCTTGTTGCTAGGAGACGCGTGACAAATGAAAACAACATGTTCTATATTCAACTCAAAATATCAGACATGTTTGATATCCTTTGACTTGATGGATTATAGTCTGAAGCTAAAAAATCGGAGTCTGTGACCATCATACACTATGCGATTTTCTATTAAATTTGTCAACTCAAATCTAGACTGGCTCTGACTTTCGGAAACTAGCATCAACTTCTCCAGACTGTAAATCTGGGCAAAATTGGGGCAAAAATCGTGTAGTGTATTCCAGCCTTTAGTTTAATTAAGCCTTATGGGACCACTTTTCCTCAAAAGCCTCGGGGTACAAAATGTTCCAAAGGTCTTAATAAAGACTAGTTGAGAGATACAGTACGGTGAACACACCATCGCCAGAGGTGAAGCTGAAATGCTCAACTAACAGAGACTCTGTTGAAAGACCGACGGTGACGGCGGTGACAGGACCGTTGTTACTGTATTATTACAGTACTATTACTATGTATTAACACCCCACACATCATTGCCTGCAAAAAATGACCTTTTTTTTGTGTCATTGAATGTTTACAGATCTTAATCGAACATACGTGTGAAATCATGTGGCATCTATGTACTCAATCCATTTTTTTTTTTCAAATAATCAAAAACTGGCTTTCACATCTTCACGCTCCTAAGCACAATCTGTCTCCCACATGTCAGATATGTTAAGTTATCTGCTGCGATCCATCTTGTCTTCAAAGTGAGGCTTTGTGTTTGAGGAATGCACTGGCTGAAGTGAAAAATGTCTATTAATAAGCTGTGCCCTGTTGGGGACCCTATTTCAGCAAAAATATGTCATGTCTAGTTAGGGTGTCGCTGACTTGTCTATGAGAAAACAGGCTTCAAAGCAGGACATCAGCATCAAACTTAAGAAAACAGGCTTTCTGCTGGGCACATCATTCATGCACTCTTGTGGCTTGGGAAGAAAATAAAATGTGTGCTGTTTTAGGCGGGTGAAGAGGCTGGGAGAGCGTGTGTGTTCATGTTGACAGTCTGAGAACTCTTTAAATGAAGGTTAGAGGTTAAATGATTGTAACTTCAAGGGCAGAGATTTGTGCTCGCATGGGATTTGAGAGAAGTCTTCAGGGAATTCACTTAGAACTGCTCCGTGATTGTGATGCTTATTTGCATTTGTTTTTAGTGTCGATTACTAATTTTTTTTTGTGCTGAAATACTCAGAAGTGGTGTCAATTTTTGTGAATCTCTTAGTTTTTAGTTCATTTAACTGGTGGTCATTCACTGTTCAGCTTTAGCTCATGCAACTCAATCAGGCCAGTCCCTCAACATAAATGCTTGTAATTGGATGACTGGAAATATTAAAACTATAGAGATCTGCAGTGGTGACATAAGTTTGTAGGCCAAGCCAGAATTGATCAACTTCTGGGGAAAAAAAAAAAAACATTTTCATTGACTTTTGGATTTTTTTCAGAAGATAACCTCTGTGACCCATAAAAGTTTATGGTTCATAGACGTTTTGTTCATCATAATAAGCTCAAATTTTGATGCCTAAATAAAATCACCAGAAATATAAAGCTAAACTTAGGCTATAAACAAACTACACCACAGTATGACATTTAATGTCCCAGACAACCTCTGTAGTCCCATTTTGACACTCGTTAGCAACCTTTTTTTTTTTTCAGGACAAGTAAAAGCTTTAGAAAATCACAAGGGGCATTTACTGATGAATTTAATTTCATAGAATAAAACCTGAAATGCAGCTCATTTCCAGGTTTTGGTCTACAAAAATATGTTATGCCTGCAGCACTGTATTCTTTCTATCTTTCTAAATGAAAAAAAAAAAAAAACTGATCGCGTTTACATGTACATTTTTAACAGTTCTGCATAATAAGCCATCAATGCATGTGGTCAGGTAAATGCATAAGTGTAAGGTTATAAACAGATTAAGTATAAACCGATCAATGCAACTATATCTTTGCCCATTACCCCACATTACCCCATGTCTCCCAACATTTAAACAGCTTAACCTGTGTTCTGTTGGTTTATTGAATGTGATTTGTGACGAGAGCATTTATTTATTTATTTTTTATGGTAGGGTAGGAAGAAATATATAGACTCCGAGTCTTTCTTGACCCAAGAATATGAGTCTGTACAAGTTTTCTGTTCGCATTTTGAAAAACAATGGGATTTTAAATGCTTTGTTTAACATCACAACTGGATTTCTCAGAGTTGGATACATGGATGATTATGATGAGACATTATGACTTGGGAAGTTTAAAAAAAAAAAAAAAGCTCTTGTCAGCATGCTTTTCTTGCATTGTCAAGTAATTGGTTTGCATGTGAAATGGTTAAGTTTATTTCAATAATCAGATTTTTTTTGTTTTATTGGTGTGCATCTAAACATGTTCATTGTGACAGTGCTTGATTTATTTATTTATTTTTCCCCATCAGATTTTTTGAAAGTACGTTTTAAATCAAATTGTTTAATATCATAATGGGAACTTAAAAAAAAAAACCTTTATTAAAAGGTTATTTCTGTCAGTAATTTTGACAGGATTGACACTGGTAGAGTAGTACTTATATCCATCATTGGATTAGGTTGCAAAAAGTGAGGCTCTGATTTTAGTGGTGCATGAATGATTCCTGAAATCGTGAGGTAGAATGACTAAAATAGTGTTTTCTTGTAAAAAGCATTACAATTATCTTTGTTTTATTTACAACTTCAAAAAATTGTACACTTTGCATCTGACAGATGAGTTCATATTGCCTTTAAAGCACCCCAGACTGCAGCAAACTTTTTTTCTCAATATATCCTGCCTCTAAGTGGTTGATAGGCACACAACTATGTTCGAGTTACAGAACTTTATCATTCCAGTCTTGTATAAACAGCTTCAGAGGCTTTTACTTATGTTTCTGACAACCTGTAGGCCTGTATTCTGAGCTGCTGTAGTTATTGACTCCTCTATTATATACACTGTCTTGAGGATTAATCTAGTCATGCAGTACATGAGGGAAAACCCACCACTCAGTGTAATGCTGAGCGAGATATTTGTCTTTCACCTCTTAAAATCCCTCCCCTCCTCATCATCTTAAGGGTTATTGACAGGTCTCGAAGGCTCCAGGGTGAGTGGAAGGGCATGGAGGGGGCGGGGCCTCAGTATTGAGTGACAGCCTACTGTTATTGCATTTACTGACAGATAGATCATGTCATTAGTTCTCCATGGAGGTGGAGATCCATCTAAAGCACTCTCGGTGCTTGAAACATGACTCTGTATTATTCCGCGGGAATGGTTAACGTCAACGGAAAACTCATATACTTCAGACACGCTGTTTAATACAGGTATTCATGCAGAACTAAAGAGACTGATATTAGATCAGTGGAATAACTGACAGTGACCTGATTATGTCTGTCGCTGGTCATCTAGTATGTATTATTCAGGTTTGATTGGTGCTGTCAGCGAGATAATTATCTGTTTTCAATCAGTTTCCCCTAATGTATATTTTCACAGTAAGCTAAGGGTGGAGGTGCAATATAGGCAGGACTAAAGGATGTTTTTAAGCACATTGTAGTCTCATGTAGCCAGACTTTGACTAGAGGCACCAAGTCTGGTCCACATTACAGCATATCCAGAACCGCCCATTTAGACAGGAAGAGATCGTTTGACTGACATGTAATGCAACCAATCAGAGTTTTTGTTTTGTTTCTAAATCGTGAAATCGTGCAATCTGAAGATTTTTTTTGGTAACTTTAATGTGTCGTACACATCATAAGTTACGTGTTGCATGTATTTATTACAGTAATAATAGTGAAGTATGCATACCTGCATTAATACTAACATGTACTCACTATAGGTTTACGGATTGGTTTAATCAATTCCACTCAATACTTATTTAATTACAGTGTAACAACAACACATTCAAATTAAGTGTTTTTTTTCAGCAAGGGTACATTAAATTGATCAAATGACAGTAAAGACATTTATAATGTTACAAAAGATTTCTAATTAAAATAAATGCTGTTCTTTTTGAACTTTTTACCTGAAAAAAAGTATCACAGTTTCCACAAAAATATTAAGCAGTACAACTGTTTTCAGCATTGATAATAATCAGAAATGTTTCTTGAGCAGCAAATCAGCATATTATAATGATTTCTGAAGGATCATGTGACGCTGAATACTGGAGTAATGATGATGAAAATTCAGCTTTGATCACAGCAATAAATTACATTTTAACATATATTGAAATGGAAAACATTTATTTTAATTGTAATAACATTTCACAGTATTTTTGTTTTTACTGTATTTTTTATAAAAAATAAATGCAGCCTTGGTGCACATAAGATATGTCTTTCTAAAACATAAAAAAAAATCTTACAGATTACAATTATTGTACAATTATTAGTGCAGTTTGCTATAAAGCTTGTGTTTTTACTATGGCTCATATTTAGGATTAGATGGATTTTCATGAAAAAATACAATTTATGGACTTGTCATTCTGAGCTGCAAAATGTCTAAAATACAAATATGGAAAAAAAAAACATGCATTTCATTTGAGCAGACTTGAGGTCTTTCTATTGACTTCCATTGTCTGCTGATGATTACACTGTTTAAATGAAAGAATGCCAACACTTTGACCAGCAGTTCAACTTTGAGATCACACTTTATATAGGCTAACACATAACTAGAGTGCTAGTAAAATGTACTCAGTCCTCATGGATTGTTTCAGTTTTATAGTGTTACAGCATGAACCATGTCGCCTTAAACCGAACATCTCTGCTTCCACTCATCAGCATATGGAGCTCTGACAGTGTTCCTCAAAGATGGCGGCAAAGACAATTGAAGTAACTGAACACACATTGAATGCTCGAGGGAAAGTTAAATCTCTTAAAGTCTGTCATTAAAAAGGTGAGAAATGGTGGAGCAGTTGTGATTCTGGACAGAACTGGCTGTTCCCCAGAGCTCAGAATACAGCGTTCATGCGAGAAGAGCTGTGATAATGGAGTAAAAGAGGCTTACAGCACTTCTAAAGCTGTTTTAGTTTGATATTACAGAAACTGTGCGGCGTCAAAGACACGTACAATTAATAAATCTACCTGGAATGGAAAAACGTGAAGAATGACGGCTTTTGTTGAAAAGACATCAGGGCCCGTATTCTTAAAGGGGTCATATGATGTTGCTAAAAAGAACATTATTTTGTGTATTTGGTGTAATGAAATGTGTTTATGTGGTTTCAAGTTCAAAAAACACATTATTTTCCACATAGTGTACATTATTGTTTCTCCTCTATGCCCCGCCTTTCTGAAACCCGTCGATTTTTACAAAGGTCATCGGTCTGAAAATCGAGGTGTGCTCTGATTGGCCAGCGATCCAGTGCGTTGTGATTGGTCGAATACCTCAAGCGTGTGACGGAAATGTTACGCCCCTTACCATACTATGATGCCCTGTCCGGCCGGAGCGACGAGACAAAAACATGAAAACCCATTATAAACGAGGCATTTGTAGCATCCAGTAGGGACATAATTATGGATTATAATGACTTATACTGTCTTTTTATGCATCGCGTTGCATCGCGCCGTGTAAACATAAAACCATGTCTGCATTTGTGATCGGAGAAATGACAAACAACAAGCGCTACTCTACACTGCTCAAAACTCGCGTTTGAATCGTCAGTGGCAAATTCTTTAAATATAAAAAAACGTACTTACGTTTGAGTGAGTCAGAACAGCCGGCATTGTAGTCTACCTGGATCAGGAAACAGTCCTCCATAAAATGCGCTGGACACATCTGAATATTTGGGTTGAAGTGTTCCGGAACAGTGTTGTAAATACCTGGCTAGAGTGAGTGGAGGCGGGCGGGCTTGAGAACGGCACGGCCGGCGGATTCAACAAAGGAGCGTCTGGAGGGCTTGCGGCAAGCACATGTGACGACCCCGGGCTGGACTCCACTTCGTTCACGGTGAAGACGTAGACATGGGGGCGTTTTAGAACGGGCCGTTTTAGGTAGGCGTGGTAGTCTTTGCAACTTTACAGATCTTCTTTATGCACCAAGAGCTTGTAACCCTCCAAAGAGAAAGGACAAATTTAAATCGCATCATATGACCCCTTTAAAGATTCTAAGAATCCTCTCGGAGAGCTCCTAATTTAGCTTAAAAATTTCCAACTAGATGTCTTAGCTTAAAAGTGATTCAGGACCAATCTGAGAGCAACTCTGAGTGAGGAAAAGACACAAACT
>NW_015555837.1:249494-250136 GCF_001515605.1 Sinocyclocheilus anshuiensis
GGTTTAATTTGGATTTGTCTGTGCATGTTTTTTTTACTCTCATAGATTTTGTTACCATTGCCATGCATTATACGACTGTGATAGACTGCAACGGTTAAAGTAAAAAATCATCATATGTGTTCTACTGAAGAAACAAAGTCACCTACATCTTGGATGCCCTGGGGGGGTAAGCAGATAAAAAAATCTAATTTTCATTTCTGGGTGAACTCTTAGCTCAAAAGTGATTCAGGACCAATCTGAGAGCAACTCTGAGCGAGGAAAAGACAAAAACTTTTATCTTAGTGAGGAGGCGGGGCTGACCCCGTTGCTAGCTATGACACAGTCTTTTGAAGACTGTGATTGGTTGGTTGTCCAAGAAGGAAATAAAAGAGCGCTTTTAAGAGTAAGGTCTATTATAAGCCTTCTCTTTTAAATTACAGGCATAATTTTTCCTGTTTTACCATACTCTCTCTATATCACACACACACTATATATGTATATATATTCTTTATTTTTTATTTACCATGCTGTCATACTTAATGTATTTTATAGGAAATGAACAGCAACACAATAAGGTTCTGAAAGTGCTGTTTAGGCCTGTCGCAATAATCAATATATCGACTTATCGCGCAATATATGTACATGACCTCAATAATTTTTGGT
>NW_015555837.1:252550-253738 GCF_001515605.1 Sinocyclocheilus anshuiensis
GTCATGATGAAGCAGATATTGTCCTTTTTTGGAAGGCCAAACAAAGTAGTTTCGCTTTCACAACGAAACACACCGAGTCTTCACGACATGGCGGCAGCAACAATACTACAGCGAGAATAAAAGTTATGCCTTCTTTCTTTGCTTGAACATTTGGGCGTCGTTATGCAAATCTTCCCACATCGTGACGTAGACATGGGGGCGTTTTAGAACGGGCCGTTTTAGGTAGGCGTGGTAGTCTTTGCAACTTTACAGATCTTCTTTATGCACCAAG
Organism: Sinocyclocheilus anshuiensis; assembly: GCF_001515605.1. Classification (NCBI taxonomy): domain Eukaryota; kingdom Metazoa; phylum Chordata; class Actinopteri; order Cypriniformes; family Cyprinidae; genus Sinocyclocheilus; species Sinocyclocheilus anshuiensis. Next base: position 252,822 of record NW_015555837.1, read on the forward strand.
AGCTTGTAACCCTCCAAAGAGAAAGGACAAATTTAAATCGCATCATATGACCCCTTTAAAGATTCTAAGAATCCTCTCGGAGAGCTCCTAATTTAGCTTTAAAATGTCTAACTAGGAGTCTTAGCTTAAAAGTGATTCAGGACCAATCTGAGAGCAACTCTGAGTGAGGAAAAGACAAACTTTTATCTTAGTGAGGAGGCGGGGCTGACCCCGTTGCTAGCTATGACACAGTCTTTTGAAGACTGTGATTGGTTGGTTGTCCAAGAAGGAAATAAAAGAGCGCTTTTAAGAGTAAGGTCTATTATAAGCCTTCTCTTTTAAATTACAGGCATAATTTTTCCTGTTTTACCATACTCTCTCTATATCACACACACACTATATATGTATATATATTCTTTATTTTTTATTTACCATGCTGTCATACTTAACGTATTTTATAGGAAATGAATAGCGACACAATAAGGTTCTGAAAGTGCTGTAATTGTTTGTGTTATCACTTATCTTATAGAAGGTTGTGACAGGCCCAAATCATCACTGCTGCATAGTTGCATTTTTCCAGTTGCCAAATTTGTTAATGTAGTGATTTACTTCCATTTCTGTCGCTATGGCATTTCTGCGCGGTGTCGGAGATGTTAGTGTGTCTCTAATAAGATCGGTCACAAACATAATCCCTGCACAATCGATTTTTCTTTACTAGGTTCTTTTCTTTAGCTTTAAGAGGAAACACTCGCATTTCTAAGAATTTTCTTAGCATTTTGTTACTAGGAGCAACTCTTAGCACTAAGATTTTTCATGAATACGGGCCCAGTTGTAGCAAGTACTTCTACATTCAATTTTAGTGTGTTATTTTTTTGGAATGTAGATGTAGTGTAACTAATGTTTAAAACCTGTGCTGATAACCTGTTACCAACAATAAA
>NW_015555837.1:254195-256857 GCF_001515605.1 Sinocyclocheilus anshuiensis
TTTATTTATTTATTAACTAAGATAAATGCTTGAATGATTGAGATATATTATTAGTTGTTGAAACAAATTAATTTAGCATTGCGTGGCGATAAATAAAGATTTATTTTTAATTTTTAAATATATATTTTTTAATGTACTTCTAATGATAGTTTAGCAAATTCAATACTATTACATAAGTGTTTTTCCGTTTTAATTTTAAAGTGTTAGTAATTTAGTTGTTTTTATCATTAGTTTTAGTTATTGTAGTACATAAAGTTATAATAGTTTAATACCTATTTGCTATTTATTTAATACCTATTTTTGTTTTATTTCAGTTAACACATCATTCAATTTAGTATTTTAAAATGTATACTGTAAAATGTTTATTGTCAAATTAACAGTAACTTACTGGCAACAGGTATCCAATAGTTGTATTTCAGACAACAGTAAAATTGCTGTAAAACTAAGTACAGTAGATTTATTGTAGCGTGCTGTAAAACTAAGTACAGCATTATACCGTTTTTCTTTTTTTTTTGTTATATATTCAATAACACAAGTTATTGCTTCACGCCAACAACTTTATTTAGAATTCATCTTTTACATTTCATAGCTGAACTTCAATAAAATATACAGGATTACCAGCATATTAACCATATTTCATCAATGAACAAAATACAATAATAGTAAAATCACCATAAAATTGTGCCAGTGGAAAAAAATGGTGGATATATAAAAATAAAAGTCTGAAGTGTTAAAGTACTTAATTAGTGAGTGTATAAAACAATAATCAGATGCATATTGTCTGTAAACATTTAAAACCGTCGTCTTTATCGTGACGACTCTTCCCACCTGTCTCACGCTGGTCCAGCCGGTCTGCCAGCGCCGCTGTGGGAGGGAAATGCTAGTTAGCACAGCTTAACTGAGAAATGAGCACACGCTCCCATTATTTTACAGACGTTTATACCTTGCAAATAGCATTGATATAAAGCAAATAAGATGATTATGTGTATTTTAACGTATACCTACCAATTTAACAAGCCTGTTGTCGTCATGACTAGATGGGAGGAAAATACTAGTTGAGAAACTGCTGAGAGTACAGTACAATACTGTGAAACCAACTAAAATTATTTACAGTGTAGTAGTACTACTCAGTTAAAAACATCATGCTTCCATGCTGTAACAATAAAATGTGATAAAACCATCAGTACACCCACCCATGACTTAATGGGTAATACAGAACTGATACAGCGTGCTGAAATAAAGACAAAATCATACATTGATGGATAGAAATGTAAAGCAAGCAGAGCGTGATGAAATTATTTGGCCTGTTCAGCTAATGTGCTAGTGTCCAGCTTGCGGGCAGATGCTCTTGTTTGAAACATGTGGGCCTCGATAAAAACCCCAAAGCCTCTCTGTCCTCTTTGATCGCTTAACTCCCCTTCTCTCTGGGCGAGCCCATGTGAAAAAAGCAGCTGTGGCAGATATTACTGGACGTCATCCTGGGCTGATGAAACATACGGCGGTGATCCTCAGCATCTAAGCGCACAGTATGTCACGCCGCAGTGCAAACACACGCCTCAAAGGTGAGCGGCTGCAGGTATGTGGGGAATGACTACATATGCTCACAGACTTTTCTGAGTTTCTGGACGTCAGCTGCAGGAGGTTTTGCCAGAGTGGGACATTTGCTACGTGGTTGGAGAGATATTATATGTGCCTGTTTTTCGGATAGGGCCACAGACAACAAGGAAAAAAAAAAAAAGCAATGCTAAATGCAAGTAATAAAATCCAGATAATTATAAAATGGCAACATAAATAGACTTATAAGGCCTTATAATGATAAATATTGTAAAGCTATTTGAATTAATAATAATTAAGAAATTAATACATATTTTTTATTAAAATACAGAGTTCTGGCATGAAACTCTGATGGTGCAGTCCGATAGGTCTAACTCAATCTGACGTAATGACATCATTATCACATGGCTCAGCTGATTGGTTCTCTCCCGTATCGATAGCCAATGAGCTCGCTGCACAACATTCAAATATATGACTAGTGCTTGCCGTAGCAGTTGCAGCTTGCTTCAGAAACCCTCCACCTTCCCCAGCTCCACCTGTATAGATCTGATGTGAGGTGATTCATGTATGCTCTATGGGGTTATTCATGTGTTATATTTGCGGCAGCAATATTTCTTACATGCTCACAGCAGCATGTTGTGGATGTATTGGCAGTAGCAAGTCTCGGTACTTGCTCTGCCGCAGAAGCGTAGCAGATCTATTCTGCCAAGACCAAGTACATTAACATTGTCATGTACATTACCATGCCAATCCCCCCAGAGTTGTCATGACAGAACTACATTTTTTTTACTTATAGTACAATGATGATATATTATTTTGTATATTTTTTAAGATAAGTACTTGAATGATTAGCTATATAAATTAATATAATGTGAAAGTTGTTGAAATAAGTTAATTTATCATTGTGTGACAATAAAAAAAGATTTGCTATTTTTTATTTAAATTTTTTTTTTATTTACTTCTAATGATATTTTAGTAACATTGTGTATCATATTAGCGCTGTTAAATTTGTGCTGTCAAATAATAATAATAATAATAATAATGACTCTTGTAAATTTTGAGGGATTTTAATTAGGGCTGCACGATAAATCGCATGCGATATTTAACG
>NW_015555837.1:257099-273865 GCF_001515605.1 Sinocyclocheilus anshuiensis
ATCAGCGGTAAATCTCCATCACCTGCGGGCTTTCACATGGAGCAGCATTAACTACACAGAGCCGTTGTTCACCAACAAGCTGTGCAAAACATGCGCAAAATATGATCGTGATTTTGCGCAGCTTGTCAGTGAACAACGGCTCTGTGTAGTTAATGCTGCTCCATGTGAAAGCCCGCAGGTGATGGAGATTTACCGCTGATTACAGAATGGCTTTACTGACAAGATGCGCGTTAAATATCGCATGCGATTTATCGTGCAGCCCTAATTTTAATTGGAGCAAATCAGGTTTTATTGTACCACCTTCATGTTTTTGTGAGTCTGTAGTCAAAGACCCCTAAGTCTCGCAAATTGACTCGATGGCAAAATATGATGGTTGTAGACTAGAGATCAATGGCAGTTATGTTAAATCATACATAAATAATTAAACAATTTAATGTCTTTGAATTATTTTCAGCACATATTGACATATACAGTTAATTGTGATTGATTATAATACATAAAACATGCAAAATGTAGTTTTTGGAAAAAAAAAGTATTTAGTATCAATGCATTACATTGTTTACAATTTTGTTTACTTTTGTATGATAATTTTGCTACTGTGTTCTGTCACAATCCAAAATCTAAGTCGTGAAGCACTGTTTTAGTGCATGCATTCGTTTGTTTGTTTGTTTGTTTGTAATTTATGAAAGGCATATATAGAGGTGATGATTTAGAGCTCAAGTCAAGTGGCTGCACTTGTATGTTCTGTGTGTGTGTGTGCGTGTTTGGACTCATGTATGTATGCTCTTGTTGTCCATCGCAGTGGGAAGAGCTTGGCCAGTCCTCCTTGTTTGGGATAATTGCATGTTTCTGTGGTCTGTGGTCCATTCTCTGTCTCTATGTGGCCAGGGTATCTATGTGGCAGGATCCACATTTAGGAGCACTGTCTCCACTGTCCAAATCGGTCCCACTCCTTCCCTATTCCTATAGAAGTGCTTGCGCTTTACCAATTTAATGGCCCCTGTATTCGGCTAAATTATATTCTACAGTAGTTGTGTGTGCAGTTGGTTTCCTGTGGTCTTCAATGCCTATTAGAGCTGGAAAATGTATTCCAAAGTAAGTTGGTTAATTCATGAAATATTAAATGCACTGAAGGAGGTTTAACGGTCATAAATCAGCCGCTGCGGTGTGTGTGTTCACAGGAGTTGAGCGGTGTGATGAATGGATCATCTGATCATTGAAAGGAGGCCGAATCGAATGATTTATGCAGGAGAGTGCGAATCAGTGAAGTCAAGGCATCGTGGTGTCTTTTCAAAATAATTGCAATGAGCAAGCGTTATGAATTATTTGTTTGTGCTCTGTCATTTTTTTAATGATCGGTTTCAATTATCTAGCATTTCAAACTGTACAGTTAACCAGTCAACATTTGGTTTTCTTGTATTTTGTCAAGGTTAGGATATTACAATTAAAATTCTAAAGGTATTTTTATATTAAATCTCGTCTCGTCTCACATAACTATAAAGATATCTAAGCATATGCTTCATTTTTATCGTCTGCCGCTTTAAATGCTCGAGCTCCATGCTGTCAGGTAAATTTAGATTTATTTTGGAAAAAAAAAATTGATCTGAAAGATTCTAACAATATTGTTCCTCTGTGTCATTATCATTTTAGTTGTGGTGTGGACATCGAACAATTATTAACTTTATATTTATATGTATCGTCGTAGTTATCTTCCTTGGTGTAAATGTGCCTCTATTTATTTAAATGACACAAAAGTACAATATAATTCAAACATTTTAGTACAAAAACAAATTTTTGGCATTCTCTTTAATCATTAAAGGGGTCATATGACGTTGCTAAAAAGAACATTATTTGGTGTATTTGGTGTTATGAAATGTGTCTAAGAGGTTTAAGGTTAAAACACATTATTTTCCACATACTGTACATTATTGTTTCTCCTCTATGCCCCGCCTTTCTGAAACGTGTTGATTTTTTGCTGTGATTGGTTAGCTGGGCCAGTGTGTGCTGTGATTGGTTAGCTGGGCCAGTGTGTGCTGTGATTGGTTAGCTGGGCCAGTGTGTGCTGTGATTGGTTAGCTGGGCCAGTGTGTTTTGTGATTGGCTCCACTCGGCGCCTGGTTGGGAAATGTCATGCCGCCTGCTAGCTTCAGTGTAAATATTGCGTCAAAATCAAATACATTTGAGCGTGATTTAAACCCGGATGATTGTAACCAATTTAAGTTCGTCTGCCTTGGGAAAGCTAGCGTGTCTCCGACATAGTGATAACACTTGTTGCCTTCTCTAGTGCAGCTCAACCAGGTCTCGTCCCATTCGTCGGTATTTGTCATATCACAAATCCCGGAAAATATGAGTTGTAGTCCAAACGAGTCGTTCGTTGTAGTTTTTGAAAAGTGATTTCTGTTAAATAAAATATCTCCTTTTGAAGTGGACTTTGAGCTTTGTAACTTTGCAGACCTTTTTATGCTCAAACAGCAACATTACAGACTAACTAAAGTTGAAAAAGTGAAAAAGCATAATAGGACCCCTTTAAATATGAAAATAAAAGTACTTACAGGCTGTGAGTCAGCATTATTTGTCAGCATCATAGACTGTGGTCAGCATGTGCGCCGAAGGGGAAGCAGGGGAACTGAATTCACCGGAACAACGGCATTGTAGGCTACTCTCCCAGGAAACAGTCCTCATATTCCGTGAAATGCGTTGCACACGTCTGAATATTTGGTTTAAACTGTTCTGGAATAGTGTTGTAAATACAACTTAACCACTGATTTGTAGTTGTGTCCTCTTTTGGAAGACCAAACTAAGTAGTTTCGCTTTCACAACGAAACACACAGGGTCTCCACGACATGGCAGGGGGGGCAACAATACTACAGCGAGAATCAAAGTTACGCCTTCTTTCTTTGCGTATACATTTGAGAGGTGTTATGCAAATCTTCCCACATCGTGACGTAGACATGTGAGGGCGTGTTTAAACAAGGCGTTTTAGGAGGGCGTAGACGAGTCTTAACTTTTATAAAGAATATCTCTTTGGGTTTGAGACTTTAGTCTTTGCAACTTTAGGGATCTTATCTGTTCACGAACAGCTTGTAACACTCCAAAGAGAAAGAAAAACTTGAAACCAGTAATAACCAGTTGAATTAATTTAAATAAATTCAAGCTTGATTCATCTAAATGACACAAGTATCATTTAGATGAAAACTATTATATTTTGTGTGAAAACTATTTACATTGAAAATTTTTGCCATTTTCTATAAAACGATTGGATACCCGAATGAAATGTTTTTGGCATCCAGACAAATAAAAACTACAACCTAGCCTCCAAAAAAGATAAATTATCATTTTAAAATATTTCAGATTCAGTATGAACTCATTGATTTGTTTTAATACCAAAACGCACATGTTTTTCATGTGGAAAATTCTGGAAATTAGCTATCAGTAGGCCTTAGTTCAGCAGTTCTCTCCTCCCCTCATCAGCGCTTGGAACATCACAATCAACTGACTTTCTTCCAATTAATAACTTTAAGGCTGAAGAGAACAAGTCATATGGGAGTGCTTTATCTCCAGGCCAAATGCTCTCTTCTAAATGGAAGCAGATTGGTCACATGTCTCTGTTCCATTGCTCTCGTCACGTCTGATGCCAAGGCATACTGAGATGCCAATTAAGTTAAGTTTTTTTTTTCTCTCTCTCTGGTTTCCCAAACGGACTGTGGAAAGCATACAGTGGTGTGAAAAAGTGTTGGCCCCCTTCCTGATTTCTTATTTTTTTGCATGTTTGTCACACTTTAAACACTAGTAAAAGGTAACACAAGTGAACACAACATGCAGCTTTTAAATGAAGGTTTTTATTATTAAGGGAAAACAAAATCCAAAACTACATGGCCCTGTGTGAAAAAGTGTTAAAAACTTGAACAGTTTTAATCGTTTGGTTGAATTTCTCATCTGATATTTTGGACTATATGGTTAATCAATCAATATTCATTATTTCTCATCTTTTATTTTGTGGGAACTCCATTCAGTAGTCAGTAGGTTTTATAGGTATAAAACCTCATAGTCAGTTCAGAAGCCAAATTTTTAACCATTCTCTTAAAAAAAAAACTTTGGATAATGCAATTAATCTATCTAGTATTTAAAAAAAAAATATATATATATATAGGGGCCAACACTTTTTCACACCACTGTAATTCAGTAAGTGTATATTTGTTGCTCTGACTCAAAGAGCCACCTCTGCATCCTGGCAGTGCCAGCACACCTAGCTTTCCAATGGCATCTGAAGTTTATTATCGCAAGTTTCATTTTAGACGGCAAACAAACCAAAGTAGCCGACGACAGCCTGTTTCCTTTTTGCCGTTGCCAAAAGGTCAGACAGATGATATTCATAATCTGCCTGAAACTCAAGCCCTACAGCTGCAAAAAATGAAATGTTTCGAATTGTTTTCTGGCCGTTTTGCTTAAAATACTGCCAATATATGACTGATAAAGGTCAAGGCCAATCTAGATCTGGTTTAAACATGAAATGCAAATACCTCTGGATTCGTAATACCTCTCAAGCATGTTCTTTCTACATTACATAAGCATGCTATAGCTTCATAACCGGCACCCACGTTGAACTGTTGCATGCTACGAATGACATGCATGGCATTCCACTCTCAACCCCACGTGGTGCTCCATCTTCAAGTTCCCGACTCGCAGAACCCCTGAATGACAGTTCAGTATGCGATATCCATCAGGGACGAAGCTATTAGTCAACATGTTAACTACGTCAGCTCTTGTTGACTTGAAAAACGCCAGCCCTGTATGTTGATTGCAAGTCCAACATTGCTGCGTTTCTTCAAAAAACTTTCTTACTCTCTGGCAAAACTTCCTCTTTGCCATTATATGAACTACATCTTGCCTTTTAATTGTATTTTTCTTCTCTATTTTAATTATTTAAAGGAATAGAGCAAAATATAAATGTCAAGTTTAATTTGTAAGTCGCCTTGAATAAAAGCATCTGCTAAATGATTAAATATAAATGTTAGTGTTCTCCTACCTAAAAGTCTTTCTTGTGAATGTGCAGAGGGCTGTAAATAACAATTCAGGTTCATTTATTGCTTGCCTGGACTGGCTTGCTTTTGCCGAGAGCAACAATATAAGGGGAGCAGGTGTGATTTGAAACTTTGACCCTTTGGAGAACCCTCTATGGAGCTCCTCTGAACCAATCACTGATCTAAGCAACCTGCCAATCAAATGTACAGTATGGAACGCTTTCTGAACATATTAAGCTGAATATTCAATATAAAACTGACAATTCTGACAAGCCAGTTCTGTTGTTTTTATTTGCCCTGATGATATGAACTTGAAGTCATTGTCCTACTTATTTGGCAAGGATCTCGCGTTTTGTCTAGTGTCTAAAAGGGTTTAATCTTGGAATGCTATTTTACTTTATTGAAGTTCACTTGTAATGTTGGTAATACTATAAAAACCGTAATGAAGTTTTTCATGATCATTTTGCAAATAAAACCAAATAGCCGTTGTTGACATTTGCAGATGTCAAAGTGCATGCGATTTAATGCCATATTTAAAAGCCATAAAATGTTTTCTCAAATGTTGTATAAACTATATATATTTTAAAAGTAAGTGTATATATGTGTATACATATATACACATACACTTCTAAAGTTTTGACTTCTAAAAGTTCCAGTACATTTTCATAGAACATTAATCAATAAAGAGTTAATTATTTCTTTGGATTTCTCATGATACCATCTCTTTAAACATTATGCTTTATGTCAGTGTGGCCAGAACCTCAAATGTTTATATCAGAATTTGCTTTGCGCTGGTGGATTCCTAGACCTTTTTCTATTTCAGTCTAAGTGAAGATAAATGCTGTCTACTTTTAATGTGCACTGCAGGAATGTATAGGGCTTTGATGCACTCTGACATCCCGACAAACACCTTTAACACCCACCTGGCTGACTAACCGTCTCATCTTCCTGTCTAATGCACAGCAGACTGTAAACTGTGTGTGTGTGTGTGTGTGTGTGTGTGTGTGTGTGCAGCACATGTTACTTCAGGAAAGAGAGAGAGAGAACCAGTGTGTGAGAGACAATAAGTGCAGATATTTAGCTCTATAAAGGGCAATAAACAGTATAAAGGTCCCACTGCACTCTTCACATCTTGCGCTCGAGTCACTGTTTTCTACAGCAGACAATGCAGCCCTCTGTCTGCTTTTAATTAGGATCTGTGGTGATGTCGAGTACCGGGGGCACAAGACTGATTGTGAGAGCTGAACTGTGCAGGAACCCACCATATGAAGCCACAGTCCATAAGTCAAAGGCCCTAATAAACAATAACCACCATCTCGGCTTTGATTACCAACCACAGCAATCGCATCATGAATTGGTTATAACTCACGGCGCCGCTACTGAAATGAGCAACTGCTTACATAGTAAGGAAGAGTGGGGTAAACTGAGCCCGCCTCTGTCTATCTATCTACCTTTTCTGTCTGCTGTATATTTTCTTTTTATCTTTATTCCTATCTATCTATCTATCTATCTATCTATCTATCTATCTATCTATCTATCTATCTATCTTTTCCTTTCTTCTGTATGTTTGCTGGACTATATATCTATCTGTCAGTCTGTCTACTTGTTTATATTTCTATCAATATCTCTCTATATCTGTCTGCCTGTTTCTCTTTTCTGTATTTTTGTCTGTCTATTTATCTATCTGTCCGATCGTTCGTCCGTCCGTCCCATATGTACAGTATTTGGCTTTTACAGTTTCTCTTTGTGTCTCAGCTGTGGTAGCTTGCTCATTTGTGTAGGGCTCTTAAACTTTTGTATGCTGACATAATTCCACTTGGGAGGAGTAACTTTTATGCATGTGGCCTGAACAACTAGATGCATTAACATTTGGCCGAGTCGTGTCTTGTATGCATATTAAACCACCTCCTGCCTTTTCTGTCTGCTGTATATTTTCTTTTTATCTTTATTCCTATCTATCTATCTATCTATCTATCTATCTATCTATCTATCTTTTCCTTTCTTCTGTATGTTTGCTGGACTATATATCTATCTGTCAGTCTGTCTACTTGTTTATATTTCTATCAATATCTCTCTATATCTGTCTGCCTGTTTCTCTTTTCTGTATTTTTGTCTGTCTATTTATCTATCTGTCCGATCGTTCGTCCGTCCGTCCCATATGTACAGTATTTGGCTTTTACAGTTTCTCTTTGTGTCTCAGCTGTGGTAGCTTGCTCATTTGTGTAGGGCTCTTAAACTTTTGTATGCTGACATAATTCCACTTGGGAGGAGTAACTTTTATGCATGTGGCCTGAACAACTAGATGCATTAACATTTGGCCGAGTCGTGTCTTGTATGCATATTAAACCACCTCCTGAGGCAGTTTGAGGTGTTCAAGGATTGAGTCTGTATTTGAGGACCAAAGAAAACTATATTTCCATATCCTGTCATGTCATGCCCATTCCTACAAGTGACAGCTTTGACTGATGGTGAACACAATTAGAGGAGGGATTCACACAATAAAAAATGCAGCATTTATGGCAAGTGTCCTCAGGGAACGGTAGAGCGCTGCACAATCGCAGCTGAAAACCAGACGACATCTGTCACATGTTCTTCATGCATCTGAGCAGAGAATTTTCAGTAACACTATTGCTTGAGTTCAGATTATTGGGCAGCATCTACATATACACACAGTAGATGGTTAATCGTTCTACATCCAACCATATCCAGTCAGTCTGTAGTGTCAAGCTGTGCATGAACACCTTAGTTTCTCAGGAAGGAAGCCATGGAGGCATGGAGTCGTAAACACACGCACCACCTCCTCTCATTATAATGATCATGGCACTGGCATTCTGACAGAACTTGTACCAGAATGTTAATTAGCACAAAAAAAATCTATTCATCCTTTGTTTTCTTTATAAAAGGGAAAATCAAATTTAAAGTGAGGCACTTAAAATGGAAGTGAATGGGGCCAATCTGTAAACATTAAAATGCTTTTCATTTCAGTAGTATAACCATGGAAACAATATACTAAAAAATATGACTAACCATTTCTGTGTAAAGTTATATTCAGTTTTACAGTATTCAGTATTATTTCTATACCATGAAAACTTAAACGCAAACCTCAAATTGTCTGTTAAAATATGAAAAAAAATCTCTGCTCAAATAATACATGTTTTGACAGAATAATTAATGTAGGCTAATTGCTTTTATAATTAGAATTTAATACTTCTTATAATAAGAAAATTAAGAAGTGATTGAAGAAGTGAAGTGATTTTGACATGTGGCTAAGTATGGTAACCCATACTCTGAATTAGTGACACACAGCAGTGAACACACACACACCGTGAACACACACCCGGAGCAGCCATTTTTGCTGGGGGGCGGTTCAGTGCCTTGCTCAAGGGCACCTCAGTCGTGGTATTGAAGGTGGGAGAGAGCGCTGTACATTCACTCCCCCCACCTACAATCCCTGCCGGTACAGAGACTTGAACACGCAACCTTTGATGTTACGAGTCCGACTCTCTATCCATTAGGCCACGACTTCCCCCAAGAAGTCTTTTAAGAACTTTTAATAATATATTTCATGAACTTTTTGAATTTTATTGTGGGCATATCAACCAAAATCTCATACTCTCTTGTTGAAGATAAATTTAAATTATGATCGAGGGCTTTTTACTATTTCTTTGTATAATGTTTTTGAGAAGTATTCTAGATTCCTGTTATTAACATTTTATGGCTGTGTAATCATGAAGCCCGTCTCACAGCCAAAACCAGTGCAAGCCCTGCTTTAGTTTATGCCATGTCTTTTGTTTCTTAAACAATCACTGCTACTTTGGTTCCAGCAAAAATAGTCAAGATAGCAAGAGGGAAATGAGAGACCGGACAGTGTGAGAACCGACCGATAACAGCTGGTTTCATAATGGATGTTAAAACTGGATTATACGGATGTGAATGAGAAATCTGTTATGGGCTGCCAAGCAGAATTGCATATGATTGAGTTTTACCAACCTGGCTTCGGATTTGTAAAACATTTGTTAATTTGTTTTGCATAACTGCGCCATGTGCCTGCCATTTGACAGCATCTCATCCATTTATGTTTTAGTACTCCACAAAGTTCAAAACACTGGAAAGAATGAAATAAGAAAAACACTTTCTGGAAAAAAATGAGCATTTAACTTGGGGGGTGGAGGTTGATATTGAGATCAAAAACAGACCCCCTGTTCCTGAAGCAAGTTCAACTTGAGTTACATGTAAGAGCATTTTTAGCTCTGTTAGCCTTTCCCAAAAGTGTATTTACCTATGTGGCAATGATGTGCTAAATTCTATTTTTTTTATTAACCAGACCCTCAGATTACTCATAAAGTGTCTATAAACACTTATTGAACTGTTTTGTGCATTGCTAAACAAATGTACGTGATAACCAAATCAAAATATTGAAAAATTAACATTTTTAAACACAACACTGTGTCATGCAGGAACTGCTGACTCTTCATTTATTGTAATCCCATCCCTCTTATCATTAGTCCTCTTCCAAGATCCCAACGGGAGCATGTGACCAAGAGAAAACAGAGCTCTTTTGGCAGCGAGTGCTTAGGCACATATGGAGCTTATTGCACACCAGTCACTGCTGCCACGAGCCCACCATTGCATCTCTCACTTGCTTGACCTCGATCACACATGTTCCAGGAAGCTGAGTGTACCTCTGGATGATGACCCGCTGGCCTTGCTCCTCTGGGCTTACTCCCCATTTCATTAGCCGTCAGTGTTGGGAAGGTTACTTCGGAAATGTAATGGGATACAGATTACAAGTTACCCTATTTAAAATGTAATAGTAGTGTAACGTTTTCAATTACTTTATTAAAGTAATGTGACTAATTACTTTTGATTACTTTTTGATTACTTTTCTAAATTTCCAATGAATGTTTTCAACTGTTAATCATTTTCAAACATTTACACCATGCAGGGTTAACCTTACAGTAGTATTCAACACTGATTAGTTAGACTTTCAAAATCCTTCATCACTTGAATTAAGATGATGATAATTGAACACATCCACCACAAAATCAGACTTTAGTACTGCCTTTTACTTTGAGATTGATCTGAAGTTCAGTGCAGATTTAAAATAATAAGAAATAGTTTACTGATACTGTTTTTGACACCAAATCTTCGCATAACTACAGGAAACACTGTATCTAACAATGCTTTGGAAAAAAGTTAATTAAAACGTAAAACCGTAAAAGTTAATTACGGTTATCTAGCATGTGTCCTATTCTGTGTACTAAACTCCTGAAACATTGTCTGTTTGTATATGATATGACGATAGTTTTCTCAAAAGAAATTGTAAAATGCTCATGAAGTGATGTTCATGTGATCATGTAGGCTACTCGTATATTGAGGCGGCAGAGGCTGAAAACACAGCGAGTGCTTCAGTATGTCTGTAGTAAATGAAACTGCGTCTGTGCCATTAATTTCCACAGAGACACACAGAACGTGCAGGATTCATATTGTCTTTTTGCGGCTTAATATTCACAGACATTAGTCCATATCACATTTTGATTTAAGTGTACTGACCTACTTTTGATTTATTCATTCAAAATGTGGCATATTCCGTGACATTCCGCTTTTATGACTGGATTCTACAAACCAGTCAGTGTTTTCCGCATCGCGGAATGTCTCATATTTTAGAGTAGTCAGTGCAATTTGGGAAAGAAGTCAGTTAAATCTGTATGTGGATGTGTGTAAATATTCAAATGTAACCCCCTTTGTAATCGTTAACATTTTCATAAGTAACTGTAACTTAATTACACATTTTTTCTTAGTAACTGTAACTGATTACACACTGTAAATTCCAATTAGTAAACCTTACTTAAAAAAAGCATGCAAACCGATTGCCTTGAAAAAACCAAGTAAAGTGAAATAAGAATAGTAATTTGTAATAACAAAGGTTTATTTAGTGTTGTAAACTTACACGCAAGTTCTGGTAACTCAGAATCACTATTTTCAACAACTAAATGAATAAGTACAATATACTATGTGCGTATTTCAAACAACTCTTTTATTTAAGTTGAGCCAACTCATGTAACATTTCCTGCAACTTGGAATTTCTAAGTTGTATTTACTTAAACAGCAATCTGATTTACTTGCTAAAAGCATGCAAACCGATTGCCTTAAAAAAACCAAGTAAGTGTTACTCCACTAACTTAAGTGCTTCAAATATCCATTACAAATTACTGACAACAATGTTCCATTCATCACACACACATACAATTACACATACATTTAAGGTAGTGAAAGTTCAAAGTTAAAGGTATTGTATTTTTTTTTTGTTTTTCAGTGCAGTTTTAACATGTATTACAAACATTTTAAAACAAAGCAAAAACAATCTGATTTAGGGTATGCTTCTGGTAAACAGTGGAGGTAGCAGTACAATGAATAAGTATGGCACTGGGTTGGCCGCACATGTTGCCAATGTTTTTTTTTTTTTATCACACTGTAAGTGTTCTTCACAGTATTAGTGTAATCCAAATGTACTGTACCAGTGATCCAAACATAGCACATGGCAGTCCGGAAGCAAATGGCTGAGGTAGATTCTGGAGACTGTTCTTTGCAGTACTACCCTGAACAATGATGGCAAAAGACACAGGGTCAAGGCAGAGAAGATTTGGAGAAATACTTCATCTTCAATGATAAGTCAGCAACCCAATAGATACTAGTGCCCAGACCATCAACATCAGACACCTGTATAAAACCAAATAAAAACAATATTAGTAGGGAAATGATCAGTTGTCAGTGTTATCTGTCCTGCCTACACTGCCATGCTACTGAGTTAGTTCACGCAAACTTGACATTTGTCATCATTTACTCACCCATGACTTTTGTTTATTTTCAGGACACAAATGAAGATATTTTAAATGAAATCCGAGAAATTTCTGTTCTTTAACTAAGGCCCTGTTTACATTTGGTATTAAGATGCGTTTTGTTCGATCGGATCACAAGTGGACAATGGAGACAAATAACAGTTTACATCTGGCAGATTACTATATAAATGGGCGGATCCCTCTGTCAGCGTCAAAACACAAGCGGGAGGGCTAAAGTTATCGCGCACTAATATTACATCTGCTTGTACTTAAAGCTGTTGTTTCTTTCCATGTTATCCGAAAAAAAAAAAAAAGCTCAAAACGTTTCACACCGTTTACACTTGTACTTAGCGTTGTCCACTTGTGATCCGATCGACCAAAATGCATCTTAATACCAAGTGTAAACAGGGCCTAAATGTCTATTCACCCAGAACTTTGTACAGCTGATCATATAGCGATCATGTATCTTCAGAAGACTTGAGCCACCTTTCCACTGTACGGCCAAACTGTTCTCGTTGCTTAACCATTCCATTCTGTTCCGATCCGGCCCAAGCCAATAATTTATGGTTTATTTGCTGTTAACAGAGCTCTTTGGAATGCAACATAAATGTGTCAGTCGTTACCTTAGATTAATGCAAGAGTTAGAATACGGTCCTAGATGTAAATAGCACACGTTATGAAAGATTCAATTTTTATTTTAATTTTACTAATAACTTGTTTACTTCGCTCAAATAGCAGGCTTGGTCAGCTACAGAGAAACTGTTGGCTAAGCAAAAGACAAATGACGATCCTGTGCAGCGACGTCACTCCAGGCATTCTACAGCACGGTTCAGCGTGTTCGGCTAATAATTCCAGATCAAGAATGGTTTGTGATCAGACTATGCCTAACCAAGTTCAAGTGGAAATATAACTGAAACTGCTCCTTACCATTCATTGTACAGTTTGGCCCAAAAGTAGATTACACTGCTCCATTCATATGGATTTATTTTTATGGTTTCTTGGGTGTCAGAGTTTGGGGTTAATATCTTCATTCATGTCTTGAAGATGCACAATTTTTATGGGATGGAATGACAGGAGGGAAATTAAGTGGCATCATTTTATTTTTTTTGTTGAACTAGGTATATAATCAACATTAATCTTTATAAAAGTATCTCCGTAATTTACCAGCAAATACACAGGAAATTTTCCACAAATTATGTGCTTCTTTAAGGTGTAGCTAATATGAGAACTTACAAAGCGGGTTAGTTGTAGAAGTATCTGGGGTGATCATGAAGTAAAACAGGTCGGCCTCAGATGGGTGTGCACTGCTGTCAAATCTGAGTTCTAGAAGTAAAAAAAGAAAAACAAGTTTAAGACATTAAAAAATTACAGTACAAATATGTTTGTCAAAGTGTCAATAAAGAAGTCAATGACATGGTTTATTTTAAATATTATTATTAAATATAATAAAAAATATTGAAAACATTTAAGGTAGCAACATACATTTTTAGGGGTTGTAGGGTGTGAAGTGTTTTCTTAGATCTGTGAAAAAAGAAAAGAAATACAGTGGTTACATGTATACTTCATCCGCAAGAAATTATTTGAAAAATAATTTAATATCGTAAATAAAGTGTAGCACATGATTGAGTCAAAAACTGCTCTACTGCTGTATAAGAGATTAAAAATGAAATACCTTACCTTCAGTGTACTGAGGCCAGTGTTCACGAGACTGCTGTTCTGAGAAGACAGCTGCCACAAGCACTTGTCCTAAATATGACAAATAATTATTCAGTTAAAGGCAAGTTCCACTATTGTTGTGAATTGTAGATTACAGACACATTCATTCCTTGATATTTGCATACTTTACAAGAAAGAAAGAAAACTTCTATACATATCTACTTGAGGCCTCAGTCATAAAAGCAATTGAAAAGCAGCATTTCCTCTGTATTACAGTAGTAAGTGTTACTACAGCAAAGCAATAATTACTGCAAGACAAAGAGCTCATTCAGTTTAAACCTTAAATGTGTGATCACGTAATGACTATGATTGTGATGTATTAAAAATATTGACAATAACATGGTTAACTTAAAAATAACTTAAGTGACCAAAGCCTCAGTGTTATAAAATTATAGTGTTAACACTGCAAAAGATTACAGTAAACAATTAATTATCAGTGGCACATAAAGATTGACTTTAAAACCTACTGTGAGCTCATCTTGACGACTTCTGTAATGTTCTTGAATTGTACCTCTGACTTTTCATTTTTTAACTAGCTACAAATTTTTCAGTTTGAAAAGTAAAAAAAAAAGTCTTAAATTCGCCAAAATACGCCACAAGTTAACCCTTAGAAATGTTTTGCTTCATACACTTCCTCCATTTCAGTAATCACCGTTTCCAGCCAAATGTGCAATACTGAGCCGGCTGTCCTCTGAGTTGTCAACTCCTCTCTGTGTATTCTGGCACCCCTAGTTGTATAATGCTGCTAGATTTTGCTATTGGTAACACTGGTACAGCTCTCTCCTGGTTTACTTCTGAGCTAATGGGTACAATTTTTTTAATTTCTATTCAGAGTTACAAATTTACCGCTTCCCAAGTCAAGGTGTCCTCCAGGGTTCAGTTCTGGGTCCTCTTTTGTTGTTACATTACATCTTGCCATTTTTATAATTTTCATTAGTTTATGCCTTGTTAACATAAAGATTTGACGTCTATGATGTATAAACATTGTTAACCCTCTGGTCGGGGGTCACCTCACTTTTTTTCTTATCAGTGCGAAAGAAACTCAAAATAATCGGTTGATTTTGCTCCTACAGATAAGTGTCATACATCATTCAAAACTGTGTCTGCATTCGAAAAGTGTCTGCTTTTATTTGTGTATGCTCACAATAACAACAAAACACTGTGCTTTTGTAAAATAAAGAAAACAAACAGGGTGCGCTTTCTGTCAACTCTGTCACCGTGAACTTCTTTCTGAAACACGTCACAAAAATGAACCAAAACGCAGCAAATACTACATGGCCATTGTCACTCTCTCGCAAAACATGTTTTAAAAAGTTAGTCCGTGTAAGGTCAATTCTGAGAATTGTTTCTAAACAATTCTAAATATAAGAAATGCATTGCTGAAATATGTTACAAAGACTGTGAACTATGTAGTACTTAATTGTGGGGTTAGACCGTTAAACAGTTTTTCACCATTTTATTGTTCAGGATTTTTTGGGCGGGGCTAAAATCATGACTCGATGATGCAATGGAGCCACTGATCAAGGCCCCTCCCCTAACACTATAAGAGGTGTGTTCGACTTCAAGCAACGCTGCGCAGACCGATTGGTGTGTGACATCAAAGTACAGTGAGAGCTATAGAGAGCAGACGCTCCTTATGCTTTCGAATCGCTCTCGCAGTACTTTGATGTCACACACAGATCGTTCTGCACAGCGCTGCTTCAAGTCCAACACACCTAATAACTAGAGTGCATTAGCATCAGTGGTTCACCTGCTCAATCGCGAGATACTGTCATTACCGTTAGATACTACAGCCTACTTTGCTAGCTATCTTTGCCTTCGTCACGTAAATGCATAATACCTGGATGCTATAATTTACAAAACAGCTCGGTCTCCTTATTTAAATTAAGCTGCTAGAGGAAGCATCCATTCAGGTTGACAGTTGAGAGAGAAGGCAGCTTTCCCGCGAGTGGGCATGGTTTCAACACGACAGCGGACACAACAAATGTTCTGTATGTGTTTTGTGGCCTTATTTTAGTGACTTTAAAATTTTATTTTTTCACTAACCACACACAAATGTTGTTTTCTCAAAAAATACAAATTTGTACATACATGCTGATTGCATATTATTGTAGCCCAGTTTGTGCTGAATAAGGTGTAATCAGACTTTAGCCATTAATATGTTTATAAGAAACTGAAAAAAGCAAGAATGTCAGGGCATGTCAAAACTTTTCCAGGGTCCAAAAACACCCTCAGGGTCTTCTTCGTATTGAAATATGCCACCACATATGAAATATGTTCTAGCTGACTTAAATAGATGAGGGTTTGTTGAAAGTGCAGAAGTTATAATCTTGGAAATGTCAGTGAAAATGGGTTCATGATTCTGGATATCTTGTCATGTAATATAATGCTTATTCATTTAGCCATGGTTCTCCAATCCAGTTTGCTTTGTGTCCAAAAATCATGACAAAAATCCCAAAAGAAACTAAAGAAAGGAAAGGGAGATGAACATCGGTGATACAGAGAGAGCGATTTTGCCCAGGACAAGCTAATGAGATTCTGTCATCAGTTTTCGTGAAAAGAAAAGGAAAAATGGAAGAGGGTTTCAGCAAGTTCTCCTCATAGAGAGTCATCACCTCCTTTAATAAGAGTCCAGCAGGTGTGTTTCCCTTTCCCAGCTGCTGAGAGAGAGAGGGAGAAAGTGTGTACAGGAGTGGAGAGTGAAGACTAGACACAGAATAACTGCAGAGGAAAGCTGCTCCAGAGAGTTGATAGACTGAAAGGTGGTAGCACCAGATGTTTTGAGGATTTGGAGGAAAAAAATCATTAATGGAAATTTTAGCAGAGTCTGAAATGAAGGTAGAATTGAGTAACCCAAACTTATCTTTCTGGGCTGGGCTAAGTTCCCTCTCTCTTCACTAGTACTCTTCTCTCTTTCGCCCTCTCCTTGCATTTGAGTGTAATGAGAGCCATGCGGTGAGTTGTGGATGAGAGACATCAGTTTGTAAGAGTGAGAAGAGCGGGACAGGAACACACTCACTGAGCTGCTGGGAGTTTCAGCGCTGCTTGCAAGGTGAGGGTCCTATCTATCCACTTGATGCTTTGTGCATGAATTATTGTGGACATGGCTGCTGTACTTAATCACATTATACACACACAGCTGACAATTGTGTCTGAAGATGTTTTTACTTGATTTTCTGTGATGTTAGCA